>NC_056741.1:1945540526-1945828026 GCF_019279795.1 Protopterus annectens
AAAATTTTTAAATACTTCCTCCACAAATCATCAGGGTGTACTTATTAGTTTCCCCTCAAGAATTTGTCAGTGCCCTGTATACATGCATGCAGCTTGACTTGACATTTTACCTCTCTAAAAGCACCCTTGAAAATTCACCAATGCCTAGTTGCACACAGGAAAACTAATCTGTAGTGACAAGCACTACCATCAGAGATACAAAGAAGACACTTCTAGCATCACTTTATATTCTGACTTCAAGAAAACAAAGGAAGCCACCAACGAACTGATAAAAGTTAGCTTTTAATATCATCTTAAAAATACCAAACTCTTCGGCTTAGAACCAAAGACTTCTTCAGACTAACAACCCAAAAGATTCATTAAAATAAAAGTTTAAAATTAGAAAACCAATCATCCCAGTTAAAATGTAAAGCCATACAAGCAGAAAAGGCTTAAAAGACTTTTCGGCAGAACCGCATAGTAATAAACATAAAATGATCAAGCTATATAATAAGCCGAGTATAATAAAACAATGTTATTAATTAAACAATAACTGAAGGGTTAAATAATGCCAGCTCTAATCCTTAAAATGCTAGAAATAACTATAGCATCACCGGTACCAGGTAACTGTAAGGCTTAAATTAAGCCTTACCTGCCAACTTAATTCTTTACACTCTAACAGAGCATCAATACCCCCAAATAATGGTGTCCCCATCACTATCTATTGCAAAAATAAACTTTTTAAAATTAAAACAGGCAATTGAGTGCCTAAATAATGCATGTGTGGGTTTCCTCTTATGCATATACTTGTTCTCTAATCCCATCTTTCAAACTATTTGTTTTTCCAATATAGAACGCATCACAGGAGCTAGCCAAAGCTAAAAAAACACCAAATGTGTTGCATTGCAACTAACCTTCCCTGGACATGGAAAGGTCCTGTTTTATTTGTAGACCACAGCATATGGCCCATCATAAATGTATTTCCACATCTGAAGTCACAGCCGTATGTTAAATTGCAGCCATTTCATATAGACTGTCCCTTGGCCTACCTTTAAAATAGCTTTAACATTCTTCCCTCTAGAAAAAAGAACAGCAAGGGTCTGCGCAAATAAATGACTGGTGCCAAAGTCATGGCCTCAAACTCCATACAAAAAAAAAAGCATAATCATCACTTTCAGTAAGAGCGATGTTCCTGCAAATTACCACATCAATGGCAATACCCCAAGTACACATTCAGTGGTGAGAGATCTGAGCACTCAGGTTGACAGCAACCTTGCCTTTGATCACCATGTTTCCACAGTGGAAAGAAGGGTATTCTATACGGCTTATCTCATAAGTAAGGGCATTGCCTCGAAAAAAAGGAGAAGTTCTCTCTGTACTCTTGACTCATTAGGTCAATAATGGAGTACAATGCCCCTTTTGGTATGTACCTTTCAATGCACCTGCAGCAATTGTAGAAACCACAAAAGTTCCTCACAAGGAAAGTTCAAGGTCTTCAGCATCTGTCCTATGAGGCGATCTCGGTCTTGCATATAAAGCAATGTTCGACCCTGCTTTATTGGAAATGCTGCACATCCATAAGTCAAATGGAACACTGATTACTCGCTCCAAGGACCTAAACCTGGCATGCGACATTAACAGAACCTGCTGGAGGGTCAGATTTGGCTCCCAGAGGTTACCACTCCTTTGGAATAGACTCCCACTTCACATCAAACAGAGCACCTCATTGGTACTCTTCAAATGCAGTCTGGATAACTGGATGGTTAACTGCTAGTTCACCCCAGGGATTCCACCTGTGTCCCTCTTGGACAGGGGCAACAGGTGCTGATCATGGTAACAAGGGTAAATTTGGCTAAGCCTGTAACAGCCCTCAGGCTATTAGCCTAATATCTTCTATGACCCTATGATCCACCCAAACACAAGCAAGGGAGAACAGGGCTGTCTGATTTAGACACATTGTCAACTCTGTTAGTGAAGCCAAGAATAATGCTGATAAGTTTTGTATTTTTTAAGAATATCCTCAAGTCAGACAGTCCAAGAAATTAGGGAGTCGCCAACCGGATTACAACAATGGCACAAGGAGTGGTTCGAAACCCAAACACAGAAAAACTTACTTCAACCCCCGAGGCAGGGGCAGATTCAGATGTTGACTTTAAATGACTGTAAATGTGGATGCGACTCATTACTGGACAATACTATGGACACTTTTAAAGTTTTTAACCTTTCTAATACTGCTGTAGCTTAATCAAGTATGTCCATTTTGAAAAAAGGATTTACATTTATCCCTAGTTACAATGTGGACATTGTTAAAGCGATTTTTCAATTAAAAGCTTTTCACCACAAACCGCAACTTAAAAATGTTTTTTGCTGATAAAAACAGCAAGTGTAGCATCAATGTTAATTCTGTTGGGCTTTGTAGAGTTTGTTCACCCCCCCCACCCCTAACACTACGGTTTCCATTTTTGAAAAGATCTGTGAAAGACAATTCAGATAAGTGTATAACAAGAATAAGAAATCAAAAGTTAGTTCTAATAATTTAATTTCAGAGGAAAGGAAACTTCTTTTTGAATTGTCTACTGACATAAGTACTCATATCATGAAACCGGATAAGGGTGGGGGGGGTGTAATAATGGACAGTATAGATTATTCTTCCAAGACGTTCCAGCTTCTATCAAATGAAAATACATACCAGAGAGTGACTTTAAATAAAATCAATATTGCCTATGCTAAGATAGATTTCTTTTTGCTGGATATGGTTATGCAAGACAAAACTGATCATGAGGCTTGGGAATTCTTGAATGTTGGCAAACCCAAAGTGGCGGCCATCTTCCATATTCACAAACACATCCATGACCCTCCATTAAGACCTATAGCTTCAGCCAGGAGCTCAAACTGAACCCCTGGCTAAATTTGTAGATTTCCAAATCTAAGTGATTGCTAGATTCTGAGAGATGCATTGTAAGAGATTCATGGCATCTGTTGGAAATGTGTGTTGCGATAATCTTATGTTTATTACAGGGGATGCAAGTCGAGCTGTTCACTGTAATCCCACATGAAACTGATTTAGAGTTGTTTGCCTCCTATTTACATGACTAAACATCCATGTCATCTCACGATATGCAAGTGGTTACTGCACTTTTGGACATGATTTCCTTTATTTTGAAGGGGAATTTTTCCATCAGATCTCAGGTGTTGCCTGGGCTCTGCATGCGCCCCAATACATACTAATATCATGCTTGCCATATGGGAGAAGGCCAACATCTTCACCCCTGTGTTTTTGTCACTAACACACAGCTATTTTAGATACCTGGACAGTGTACTGATTTTATGGAATGGTTTAGAGCAATGGTTGGATTTTTTTTTTTTTTTTGATTTACGGCAAAATTCCACCAACTTTTTGAAATAAACCTTTTATACCAACAAGAACTATATTAAATATCTGGATATTTCCCTTGGCAAAAATAAGGGCTGTTCTACTTCAACCATCTACAGAAAAGAAACTAAGTTGTCACCCACTTTTCTAATAGAAGTCAGTGGTTAAGGGACAGATAGTTAGGCTTTCTCGCCTAATTTCTGATGACCAATTGTAAATCTGAGTTACATTTTTTGGATTTGTTTATTCCTCGACAGAGGGTATCCTATTGACTTTTTAAGGGCAATAGCAGCTGAGGTAGTAGAACATCGGGATGGTCAGTTTGCACCTATCCTTAATGGGTTTTCTGTTAGCAGGATGTCCCATTCGGAGGTTGTTTCTAAAAGAACTGAAGACAATGTTTAATTTATTATTCCCTTCAGTAACACTACACACGAGTACATTAATACTATTCTAAGATATTGGAATGTTGCATTTAGTGAGGATATGAAAGTATTTTGATAGATCTCCTGTCATCACTTTTAATAGAGAGAAGAATGTTAAGGCTATTTTAGAGGTAGGCCAGGGGAAAATCTTCTGGAGTCACAGCTGCATGTTAAAATGCGTCTGGTGCAAAATGTGTAAATACATTCATGATGGGCCATATGCCATGGTCCACAAATACAAGAGGACCATTCTATGTCCTGGGAAGGTTAACACATTTGGTGTATTTAGCTTTGTGTAGCTCATGTGATACATTTTATGTCGGAAAAACAAAGACTGAAATACACGATTAGGGAACATGTATATGAAATCAATAAGAGGAAACTCACAAATGCATTATTTAGGCACACAATTGCCTGTTCCACTTTTTTGCAACAGATAGAGTGTTAGCAGCACAAATGTGTGGGGATACTGATGCACTGTTAGAGTGTAAATAATTAAGTTAGCAGGTAAGGTTTAATGCCTTACTGTTACCAGGTATCAATAATGCTATATCTATTTCTAGCATTTTAAAGGATTACAGCTGCATTATTTAACCCCCTCAGTTACTGTGTTTATTAAATCACATTGTTTTGTTTTACTCAGTTTGATTATTTATCTTGATCATTTTATGTTACTTATTACTATGCAGTTCTGCCAAAAGTCTTTTTTAAAAGTCTTTTCAAGTTGCATGGCTTTAAATTTTAACTGGGATAATTGTTTGACTGCTGTGATGGTTTCTTCTAATTTTTAGATGTATTAGAATGTATTAGACGCCTTTGGGTTGTCACTCTGAAGAAGTCTTTGGTTCCAAGACAAAAGCGCTCAGTATTTTTAAGCCAATATTAAAAGCTAACGTGCAACTGTTCACTGGTGGCTTCCTTTGTACAAAGACATTTTCACCTCAACCATCTAATCATTAAAGGGCCTGTTGCCATGGATATGAACTGTCTTGCTACCTCTGTTACCAGCTTTGTGGATTTTGGCATCCTAAAACAATGTAGAAATTGCCTCATGTTTACTAGCAACCAGTTAATTCTCAAACAAATTGATAAGGTAAATGTATTTTCACAGTATCACTGAAGGCAAAGCTCTCGCATAAAAGCACTCCTAATGTCAATCAAGTTGTCAGTAGTACACACACACTGCGCAAAGCTGATCTTTCAAAGCGGATACAGACCCGTATATGCAGACACATTTAAATGTAATCTTCCTAAACTTCAAAGACCTCCTTGCTGAAGTACATGTTAACAAATATCCTCAACAGCCCCGAAAGCACTCTTTCAAAACACCACCCACATCAACACAGCCACATTGCGTGGACCCTCTACTTCTAAGCCAATAAGGCAAGCCACCACATAATCCAACATTCATGTCACTGGAGATTCCACTGCGAAACACACTGATGTCCTTCTCACCAGAGTGATGAGAAAGTCATGGTCAATTGCTTATCACAGTCCAGGACCTGGCACATTACACACACTCTAAGGTCATCGCATCACAAGTACCAGTTTGACTCAAAGTCCATGCGAGTATAAATGACCTGAGACACAACATCCATAGACTATATGAAGAAAGACATCATGGACCTCTCTGAATATGTGCCCCAGGCTGTACGAGCCTAACACTGAGCAGCATGTTACTTTCTCCAAGAATTATGCCACAATACAAGCAGATGATGGACTAATAATTACCTTAGTTTCTGTTGTCATTCTAAGGTGATGCAATATTTAATTTTATTTATTTTTGACATTTGTTTACCAGTGTCTGACTGGGTCTACAGAACCCATTTTCAGCAGATGCCAGAGGAGAAAAGCTACGCATACAGTACAATACAAATATAGTATAATTTAATACAATACGAATTACATTAAAAATACTATACAAAAATAAGTTGAAAGAACAAACTATGTTACAAGATGTTGCAATATATTACTACACATCTAGATGGTTCTATAGAGTTAAAACATTATAGACAATAATAATCACCCTCACCATACATGATGTAGCTAGTGTCTAAAAAATAGTACGTAGGTAGTGCAGTGTGTGACACTGACCGTTATACTACATGAAAAATAGAATGTTAGTTTCAGTTAGGAAAATAGCAGCCAGAAAGTTAATGATGCAGCTAGACAGCGAGAGAGTGTGAGTTAAGGAGAATAGAAGCAATACAGCCCGAGCAGTAGCTTAAGGATACGGTACAGAAACAAAGGAGGAGTTAGAAGAGCCTTAGGTTCTTGCAGTCTGTGAGGGATTGAAATGTGACAGAAGAAGATGATGAGGCTACTGTGGAAGAAGAGGAAGACATGAGCATTAGGCATGCTTTATGTAGGAGCAGAGCCATGTACTTTTGAGATGATTTTTTAAAGAGGCTTAGGAATGGGTTAGGCCAAGCATAGACCTGCTAGCTAGAGGTAGTGAATTCTAAAGTAAAGTAAAGTAAAGTAAAGTAAAGTAAAGTAGAGAGAGAGAGAGAGAGAGAGAAAGAAAGAAAGAAAGAAAGAAAGAAAGAAAGAGAGAGAGACAGTATGAATACAGAGAGTGACCTAGTTTTCTTGTGGGTTTTGAGATAGTTATGAGATTTTTGTCTTCCGATCGTAGGGATCAATTTGGTGTGTAAGGTGTGACTGGATTGGCTACTGCAGGGCAGGCAGTAGGTAAGGTTGTGCAAGGTGGAAGGCTGAATAAAGGCAAGCTGGTTTGGGAGTTCAAGCCAGTTTAATTCTAGGAGTGGTTTACAGGTGTGTGTGTGTGATTTAGAGTTTGTGGCAAATTTTGCAACTTTGTTGTAGCTCTGTTCCATCTTGCTTAGGGTAGAAGTCTAAGTTAGTTAGGATAGGGGCAACATAAAGAAGGGAGGGAAGTAAAAATGTTTTTGCAGGGTAGATTTGGTTGCTGCAGTAAAGAAATTTTTCTATACAAGAGTCCCAGGTTTTGACGAGTTTTCTTTTGTATATGGGGGTCAAATGAAAGTTTGTCAATAATAACGCCTAGAGGTTTGGTTTCCTGCACTATTTCTATGACAGTGTTGTCAGATGCAAGGATGTTGAAATGATCAGTGACAGTGGAGGTGTTGGATTAAGAAAGAGTTGGGGATTTCTTAGCCAGGATTTGACTGCAGTAAAGGACTGCTGAGTTTTTGAAAGTAGTTCAGGTAGTGCTTGAGCAGTACAGATTATGGTGGAATCATCAGTGTATTGAATGAGGGTCCTAGGGTGACAGGCAGTGTGAAGGTTGTTTGTGAAAATGTTAAAAAGAGTAGGGGTCCTAGGATGGAGCCTTGAGGGACTCCAGTAGGATTGTGGAGAAAGGGAGAGTTCACTAGTCCATTTCACTGCTTGTTTACGATCCTTGAGATAGCTCAAACCATTTTACTGTGTTATGTGAGAAGCCTAAGTTAAACAGTAAGGGTTGAGACACCGTGTCAAAGTCCTTGAAGACATCAAGGAATACTGAGCCTGTATAGCATCCTGCACATCTGACCCAGTTCACAGTGTCTGTAAAAGATAATAGGGCTGTAGCTATGCTGTGGCTAGGTCAGAAAGCATGTTCGGTTTTGGTTAAAAGGTTGTTTTGCAATAGATAATGCATTATCTGCTGATAGATACCTCTCTCGAGAATTTTAGATATGGGTGACAAGATGGATATAGGATGGATCAAAAGAGTTGTCTCCTTTATGGATGGGAGCGATGTTAGATTGTCTGAATCAGAAGTACCTGCCATATAAAAACAAAGACCTACTTATAAGGATACTGATTGGGTAGGTGACTGAATTAGCAGCCAGTTTGAGGTAGTGTGGTGGAAGATTGTCAGCTGTGGTAAAGCAGGCTTTTAGGTTTTTGTAGCAGTTTCTTAATGGTGTCAGTGAGTATGGGCAGAAATGAGAATGGGGTTTGTATGGCGTTTTGTTGTGTAGGGTGGTTAATAATGACAGTGTTAGTAGTAGCCGATGGTCTTGGGGTTGGCGTCTGAATAAGTTAAAGGGTGGAGGGTCCAGCATTAGGGGTGTTAGCAGGTCTGAAATTGATTTTATGAAGTGTTTGTTAAATTTTTCAGCTATATGTGATGGAGGGGTATTAGGTGATAGGATATGCTCCCCACTTCTTCCAGGGTTAAATAGAAAAGACAGTGCGCCAACATTTACTGGGGTTGATTATGCTGGAGTGAAGCTGGGAATAATACGACTTATCTCTGTTGATTAGTTTTGTCACTTTGCTCCACAGTGTTTAGAAATTAACATGATTTTGTTCATTTTTGTTTTGGGAGCTAGTGTATTAAGTATGTGAAGGAAGGTGATATTAAAGTATAGTACAGCATCAAGGGATAGTTGTTTAAGAGGTGTCCGGTCTATTTCATAGGTTGGTACTGGGCTATCTGCCCGAAGGCATATATTAGCCCAGCCACGTTGTGCGGTATTCACCGCCCCTTTAGTAGTTCCCTAGACCCTTGTACTAGCAGCTAGTACCTTGGCCCCTATCTAGTAGTGCTGTTGGTGTGAACTTTGTTACCCATCCACTCAAGGTTCCTCTTGAAGAGTGATAGGGAGGGGCTCTGTCTTATGTAGATCGGGACCCTGTTCCATAGTAAGGGAAGTCTCTGCGAAGGGAATCTATCCCTACAGCATGTTCTATTCATTGTTGTGTTGAGGTTTATATCCCTAGAGCGTGTAGCTCGAGTAAATTTGGTTTTGCTAAGATGGAGCATGTTCAACAATTCTGGGTTGGACATGGCTCTGTACGTTAGACAGAGATCGCCTCTGAGAAAGCGGTATGCAACAGAGAACAGTCTTAGCTTTTTCAGTCATGCTGCACAGGGCAACTGTTTGAGGCCAGTAATCCTCTTGGTTAGGTACCTTTGTGGTCTCTCCAGCTGCTGGAGATGTCTAGCCAGGTACATTCCAATTGGTGCATTGTACTTAATAATGGGTCTGATGAGGGAAGATTAGTGGGTCACCATTACATCCTTAGATTTTGATGCAAACCCTTTCCGTGATCAGATGGGTCACATAGAAGGATTTTCTAACCACTTTGGCAACATGGTTATCAAAGGAAAGCTGACTATCTACTTGGGTCCCTAGATCCCTTATTTCTTCTTCAGATTTCAGGGGATTACCTCCTATGTTGTAGTTTGCGGTTACTCTTGTTTTTTCCAAAGGGGATTACTACTCATTTTTTTGCATTTAGCTTGAGACCATGGCTTTGACACCATGCAGTCGTCTCATTTAGGCCCTTCTGGAGGATCTCCATGTCGGCCGGAGACGCTATTATAGCACCCAGTTTGCAGTCGTCTGCAAACTTAGTCAGCCACAGCCCTTCTGTGCTTGCCTGTACTTCTGAGAAGTATATGCCAAACAGGAGGGGCCCCAATTCAGAGCCCTGAGGCACACCACTTGTTACTGGTCTGGATTCGGATATAGATCCCGCTACTCTTACTTTATGGGATCTGTCTGAGAGCCAGTTTGCGATCGATCTTGTGACGTAAGGGTTTATGCCCAGGCTGGTGAGCTTATCAATAATAACCTGAATGGGGAATGGTGTCAAATGCTTAAGCAAGGCCAAGGTAAGCCGTGTGTACCTCCTTTCCCTTATCTATAGCCTGAGTAACTGTCTCAAAGAAATCCACCAGGTCCAGGAGACATCGGCCCTTGACGAAGCTTAACTGTGTGGGGTCCAGCGACTGGAGATTCCCAATCTCACCATTTATGAGTTCCATAATGATTCGCTCCATAGCCTTACAGATCAGACTGGTCAGGCTTATTGGTCGGTAGTTCCCAGGGTCAGTTGTGGCCCCACCCTTGTGTAGCGGGACCACCATTGCCGTGCGCCATTCTATGGGCACATATCCTGTGGAGAGGCTGAGACTGAACAGGGTATTAAGATGCGGGGTTAATTCCTTTTGGAGCTCGCGTATGACACAGCCTGGGACACCATCTGGTCCCATGGAGGCAGTGTTTTTAGCTTTAGATAGAGCCTTGTTAACCAACGTATCAGTAATAATTGGACTTGCACAATGCCCTAGAATGGTAATAGACCCTGTAGGTGGTGGAGGGGGGGGAGAAATTTGCACTGAACCTGTCAGCCAAGATGTGGTCAGTGTATTTTGTTCCATTTTGTACTAGCTCAGAACAGACCCGAGCGTTGCCATTTAGGTTTTTGACGTAGCCATAGAAGGCCTTATGGTTATCCTTGGCATCCTTGGCAACTTTCTTTTCAAAATTAGCTTTAGTTGACTTGATGAGGGCCCTCAATTTCTTACTAATGCTGATCAGGGATGATTTTTCTACTTGAGATTTGGCCTTTTTTTGTATAAGTCTCCTCCTTTTATTGTAAAGTTTGCATATGGTCGGGGTCCACCAGACTGGTTTCTTCTTGCTTGAGGAAGGAGTCTTGGTTTTATTTGGGATAGCACGGTCCATGCAATCCTGAAGATGCATATAGAGTGCCTTTGTGTAGGATTCCGCATCCTGGATATCATTATCCTTCTGCAAGGGAATAGTGAAGCTTTCCACTTCGGATGCAAGTAGTTTGAAGTTTGCTTTGGAAAGGTTTTTGACTATGGTTTCTTTGATTGGGGGAGGTGGAGGAGTGAGGATGTCCAGGGTTATCAGTTTGTGGTCGTATCTGACCAAGGAGGGGGTGATAACGGGTGTGGTACAATGGGCGCCCATATTTGTGATGATTAAATCCAATATGTTGTCCCCTCTAGTGGGGGAACATACTAGCTGTTCAAGGGCATTTGAATTTATAAATTCTATGAATCGCTGAGCATAGGAGTTGGAACATTGGTATTTCGCCCAGACTATACCGGGGTAGTTGAAATCACCCAAGATTATGGTGTTGGGTAGGACCTTTATATTTTCCAATGTCTCAAGGAATGCAGAGTGAGCATCTTGGGACATGGTGGGCAATCTATAACCAGCTACGACTTGAAATGTGGTTTTGCCTGCTGATAGTTGCGCATGGATGATCTCTGGGGCATCATGCTGCACTACTAACCTGGAGATATGGGTATCCTTGATGAATATGGATACACCTCCGCCCTTTGTACTATGATCCGGTAACTGAGGCCGGAAGGTATGATATGAATTGTAACCTGGCAGTGCTGGGGTGCTCTCTTGAGCCTTGAACCAGGTTTCAGTCAATGCACAAACATAGATTTTCTCCATGCTGAGGAGAGCCTAGAGTGTGTGCATTTTGAGGTCGAGACTTCTGGCGTTGAGTAGCATTACCCTTAGTTTTTGGTTACCTGTGCTGGTTACGGTGGTTGGTTTGTCCTTTGAGCCTTGCCTAAAAAAGGCACTATGGGGACGGCAAGAGCCTTGGCCAGTATTCGAAAACCTAGGGGTGACAGGTGCAACCCATCTCTGGCAAAACAGCGAGGCTTGTCTATCATGTCATCCCAGGCAGACAGACACTGGATCCCCTTAGAATGACACCAGAAGCTTAGCCAATTGTTGAAATTGATCATTTTGTCTTTGTATTGTGGTATCATTCTAGGTGAAGGTAGTATGCTACTCATGGTCAGGGTCATACCAGCTTGGGCTACAAGATCAGAGAGCTCCTCGATGTCTCTTTTCATGTAGTCCAGGGAGGTACATCTTAGATCATTCACACCAACATGTACAATGACAGCGTCATACTTGTACTTGTTCTGGATTGACCTAAGTGCCTGTGTTATGTGGAGGATCCGAGCACCCGACAGGCAGCTGACAGTAACCTTCTCCAACCTGGTGAGTGGAACATCCGTGTGCCTTACTATAGAGTCTCCTATTACTAGCATGTTAGGTATGGTGTTTTGCCTTAAGGGCTGTTGTGAGGCACACTGCTGAGGTGAATTATGTGTTTTCTGGCTTGTGTTTGGGGGTGCAGGTTGCTTGCTTGTCTGCTTTGGAGGGCACTGTTTCTTTTTCAGATTGGTACTTAGTGCCTCCGAATATGTTTTTGTGTATTTATGCGTATGTTTTGCCGGTGCTTGTTTTGTAGATTCATGTGTGACAGGTGGTGTGATGAAAGTGTGTCCCTTATCCTCTTGACTGTCTGTTACAGTCATGGGTTGAGAGCGCTTAGCCTCCAGTATGGCTGTGTATTTGCATCTTTCACAAGTGTTTGTGTCTAGAGGTAAGAGGAGAGGGTTGTCTGTACACATGAGGCAGTTGTGACACTGCCTCAGGATGCCCAATTCCACCAGATGAACTGGACAGTACACCTGAAGCTGACCTATGGACATGCTTTGAAGAGTAAATTGAACATAAGTCCTGCAGACGATCGAAGGTCTTATGCTATATTATAATAGTGCTGTCTAGGAAATTTGGAGAATAATAGTGCTGTCTAGGAGATTAGGACAAGTGCTGATTTCTGTTTTGCAAGTGCTGCAATAAGAGCAGCTGATCTGAAGCACTTGAGTTGAGGCTTGCCTAGTTCTAAGGGAAAATTTACAGTGCAGACTTTGTGGGGCTGGGAATAGTATACCCCAGCTAACCGACACTGCTCTGTGCGCAAGACCACGCAAAGACAGAGTTGCAGGGTTTTTCCTCTAGATAAGTGAGGAGAGTACAAGAGCCGTTTTTCTCTAAGCAAGTGAGAAAAGTAAGTACAAAAACTGTTTTCCTCTAGGTAATGAGGAAGATAAGAGTGCTATAGTAATTAGTAGCTTATTTAGTGCTTACAAGTTCTGAACAAGTGCTGAGCATGAACAAGCAAATTTACGTGCTAAAACTAACAATCTGTATCTGCACTAGATGAGTTACAGGACAGAAACAAGTGCAAATACAGGCTTTCAAATCAGAAAGTTGAGAGAGATGGAAGAGACCGCCCAAACGGCCAACAACCACAAACTCTGGGCCAGAACCACTACTTATGTGGCAGACAGGCTACCCAGTGCCCACCACTCCCACCAATAAGCCAGAAGGCTTCCCTCCAACACAGAAAGGCTTGGAGGACTCAGAAGCTTACATACAGTCCTGGACACAGCAAATCTGCATCTGGAACACTAGTTACAGGAAAGGTAGGAAACAGGCTTACAGTTTTTTTTTTTTTTTTTAGAAAAGTAGCAAAAACAGTAGTAAAAAACAATTCACATGCAGTGCAAGCTAGCACACTTGAGTATGCAGCAATATTAGACCAAACAGTTTAAAAATGCAATTAAATTAAAAAGGACTAAAAGCAAGTGCAGAAAGAGTTTATTAGGTAAAATGTGGTAAAGAGATGGGACGGGGGAGTGTCCCAGATCAAATATACAGTGGGGCGGGCAACTGCAAAAGCCACCAAATTTAAACTACAAACCAAAAATAGGGAGGGTAGGTGGGACAAAACAGTTTCAACAGAGATCAAAAACTAACAGTACAAAACTTTAAAACCAAAAAAATATTCTCAGCTCTGTATATTTGCCGATCAGTCTCTCAGAACAGTGAGACAACAGTTTCAACACAGATCTAAGCAACAATTAAACTCTATAACCAAAAAATATATACTCAGCTCTGTATAATTGCAGATAATATGTAAGGCAGTCTCTCAGAACGCGTAGGAGATTGTTGAATTTATGCTGACAAAAATTAGCTGAATTCTTAACTGATTTTATAGTGTGCACTGTTAGGTGTTGGGAGTTTGTTCTAAGGGAATAAGATGGCAGATGACTGCTAAGTTAAGGGAACAAAATAGTGTACAGGAAGAGGGGTAACTGGCAGGGTGGGATACTAGGATCCAGTCTAGGGAGGAATGGCAGGTAAGATCTTTGTTGAATCTTGTTAAGAGTATTGATAAGCTGAGAAAAATACTATTTGTGGGCGAGTTGGAAGCTATGGTTTGCCAATCTATATTTATGTCTCCTAATATTACTGTTTCGAGGTTTATTGTTTGGGATGTCCAGGATAAAATATTTTCCAACACTGGTACATTGTTACCTGGTGGGATATACAATACTAGTCTGCATTTTTTTTTCTGATATAGTGAGGTTTAAAAAAAAAAAAAAAAAGAAAAAAAAGACAGAGAGATTAGTACCTCAGCATTGGAAAAGATGGGCATATTACTTGTGTAGGGTGTAATGTTGAGTGTAGAGGCATACAGAAGTGCTATCCCTCCCCCTTTTTTACATCCATCTCTTCTGGTTATTGCAAAGTTTGGAGGTATTATTTCTGAGTCTTTTATACTGTTAATATTTATCAGCATAGAAGGAAATGGTCAACACACCATGATGCCTGGCCATAGTCTTCAATTTTCCCCTCTAGACATTCAAATATTGGTTAAAAACACTGTCCTCCCCCATAGTGCCTTTATTAGGCAATCCCAAACTGAATGTATTTCCAGCATAGCAAATCAAAGTGTTTTACCATTTAATGCTAGAAGTCTGAATAAGAAACTCCACTCCCTACAAGCTCTGTTCATCCTAAACAATGCCGATGTCTGTGCAGTCACAGAGACATGGTTTAAAGCACTGTCAGCGGAGAAACCTCCAGGAGTGGTGATCCATCTTCATGTGGTAGTACGTTTCCTGGTGGTCTATAGAGCACATCCAGTTGTCCCCCTCCCTAGGAAGGGAAGAATGGACTGTACCGTGACCATCCGGAATTTTTGAGGTTTGATAAATTTGTTCAATAGGCCGAGATCCAGGATTGGTCTCCAGTCCCCTGTCTTTTTTGGCACTAAAAAGAACCTAGAGTAAAACCCGGATCCTGTCTGGTCTGGTGGGACTGGTTGGATGACTCTTAGCAGCTTTTCTATTTCTACGGCTGCTAATTCCCTCCAATTGGGTGGTACATCGGGGATTCATTTGACTGGTCTGGGAATTAAATCAAATGGTATTTGGTAGCCTCTGGATATTATTCTCTGCACCCAAACATCGGTAGTAATAAGATGCCAGGCTGGTAGATGCAGAGCAAACGATCCCTGACTGCTTACAGAGGAAAGCAATCGGGCCGCTACACAGGAGCACTGGTAGGGCCTGCTGGAGAAAGAATCTCTAGCGCCCTGGTTACGTGGACCCCCTATACCCCAAAAGGGGCATCTTCCACACAAGTTGCCCCCTCTGCCCCGGGGGGGGGGGGTGTTCACCACGAGCGCCATGGAAAGATCCTTGGGATTTCTTGAACCACATTTTTCCTCCCTTCTGGTTCCTGAAGTAGGACCTCTGGGGGTTGGAAAAGCATATGCCCACAGCAGACAAGGTCTTTCAGTCTCACTACGTGTAAGTGTGTCTTGTACTTTGGCTCCAAAAAGTGCAGATTCGTCAACAGGTGCTTTGACGAAGGAAGATTTAAAGGGGTCTGCAGAGTCACACAATCACATCCAAGCATTATGTCTCATAATAATGCCTGATGCGGCAGCTCAAGCTACCCCCTCGGTGGTGTGAGATATCAAACGCATCAGGGAGTTTGAGATGGTAGCTAGCTGCAAGGCGACAGTATCCCGCACCTCATCAGGCAGTAACCCCATAAAAGAGGAAGACATCTCGGAAATTAGGTCTCTGAAGGCGAGTAAAGTGTGCCAGATAGTTTGAATGGCGAAGGTCACTGAAGCATAGGTCCACTTCCCTAGTCTGTCCATGGTTCGGGACTCCCTGTTTGGAGGCTGGACAGTGGAACTATCTTCTGCCAGTTCCCTCTTGGTGGCCGCCACAACGACCACAGAATCAACAGTCAACTGCTTGGACCAGTGGGGCTGATCTTCAGGTGTAGATAAAATTGGCTGGCCTCTGGGGGACAGGTTCTACATTGTCCGGGGCCTTCCAAGCACGCTGCACAATGAGTTTAACAAGATCATCTGCCGGTGGGGTCAACCAGGAAGTAGATGGCCAGGCATGGAAGGCCTGCAAGAACACCAATTCCTCAGAAGGGTTAGAGGACTTCCAGTTGCTTGAGGATTTTGAGAATGTCTCCGAATTAGACGTCTGGGGGAGACTGTGGGGACGCTTCCCCCTCAGTGCCTTCGGTGATAGATTCCTCCGCGGAATCTAGGTGCTTCCTCTTGCACCATTTCTTCCGGGGTGGTACCCCAGTGGGATCTTCTCAGAAGGACTCTGGAGAAGGGGTTCCCTTCAAAGGGGGGTTATTGCGACTCCCATGCCCAGGATTCCAAAACAGAGGGTTGTGAGAGGTGCATGCTGGGGGGGGGGTTCTGATACTGATGTCACTGGTGCTGACTGAGAACCTTCGAAGTGAAGGAACCTCTCCATCACCTGGACAGCAGGCCCGCCCAAGGAGGGATGGGAGCCAATTGGGAAGGACAACCTCACAACCAGGGTCACACCCCACCCTGAGGAGCCCACCTCCAGGTGAGAAGCTCAGAGAGAACTGGAAGCAGTGGGAACCGTGGATATAAGATGGCGCCAGGCTAGGAAACAAGGTATGGACGGTCCAAGCACTGATCCAAAAGAGCATTGGCTCCATCGGAGTCGGTGCCGATGGGAGAAAAACTGATGTCAGAACAGAGACAGTATGCACTGGAGTGGACATCGGTATCTGGGTAGAGGCCGGAGGATAAACAGGGGAAGATGTACTAAAAGATTCCGAGCCAAGAGGGACGGAAGGTCTAGCTGGAATGGGCAATTACCCTAGCTGCCAGAAGCTGGTCCACAACCCGCACTAGATCTAATTCAGAAAAACTCTTAGTGGATCTAAAGGAGGCTGCTGAAGGATAATCAGGCATTTCTAGAAAGGGGCTAAACCTCTGCCCCAAAAAAAGGATCATAAGTTGGAGAGTATCTTGTCCTTGGCAGATATTCGAGTTTTGGAGCCGAAGAAACTGTCGGCACCATGGCTGGGGATGGTGCCAAAGCAGGTACAGTCAGAGCCAATGTCAGATCCAAGGATGGCACCGAAGTCAGTGGTGCCGAGGCTGGAACCGAAAAAGGGGTAAATATCATGGACGGCACTGAGGGAGAAGATACAGAGCCTGGTGCCGAAGAGGTCCGAACTGAGGGCACCGAAGAACAGAGCAGACTAGGTTCCATAACTTGACAGAGATGCAGAACCAAGTGACCCAGTTTCCCCTTATGTTTGTTTGGTCTTTGGAGGGGGCGAGACCTCCGACCCAGATAGAGCCTTCGAAAAAGGTGTCTTGATTAAACCTTTCAAAATAAGTTTATTTTTACGTTCTGCTAGTGTACGATTACTAAAACTAGCACAAATGTCACAGTCAGCTTTAATATGATCCACGCCCAAACAGTGCACATAACAAGCATGTGTATCCGAGTTGGGCATCTTGCGGTCACACACTGTTTAAACTCCAACTTAGCTTTGTCTGACATAGTAAGGCAACAAGGCTATCCTATAGAAAAAAGCAAAGCAAGGGAGAAAAGGTATGAGAATACCAACGATAGTATTTAAAAAATACCACAAGTGGTAAGGAAGAGCCTGTCAAAGGCAGGAGAGAGGGACAGTAATGGTAGAAATTAAACTACCAAGGTAAAGGGTAGGGAACAGAATTAGGTTATAGGAGAACAGTGAGAAAAGGCTAGCTTGACTAAAAAATAAACAATTTTGAAGAGAAACTGTCTTAATTTTCTACTTGGGGTTTGAGAGAGATGGCTAGCACGTCTGACTAGGAATGCGGCAAACAATCTGGAGTAACTAGGAGAGGGGCATTATGGGTAGGTCTTTGCTGAGAGTTTTTGGCTGGCACGAGCTTGGAAACGGCAGTATCTGTTCCGAGGTCCTAATAGTAATTAATGAACAAAGATTTACAACATCAAATCAATCCTTACTTCAGAACCAACGACTATAATATAAATACAAAAATCCAGCAAATTTAATAGCAGGAATTCCTCACTTCAGTTTTTCACAGTAGTCAATTTTCAACTCATGCAAAAACAGAACTTAATCTACATGTACAGCAGTTATCTCCAGCAGTCACATGACTCAAAAAATATTTTGGATGCTAATTTTAACATTTATAAACAATTTTGAACAACATGTAAAGACTCAAGTATGCACTTACAACTACACCAATACTAAAAACATTGCCTTTAAAAAGCAGCACTTAAGCAGAAAGCCTTTTTGTAGACAAGGCCCCACAACACTCCTGCAGCCATTACAAGGTTAGCTATCAAAGGTCCTACTGCAACCAATTCATTAAGCTCTACAATTAGGTACATTTTGCTTTGCTACTCAACTGTCATGCTCAGTTTACTTTGCTCACCAGTTATTACAAACAGAACTTTAGTGCATCTAATATAGATTTTTTAAGAAACATCTCTCAGTGATAACAGCACTTTTTATGATGCAAAGGGATGTTGGGGACATGGTGAAAAAGCAAATGCTGCCTTCATTTTCCCCATTTGTGCAAGTATGTTATTGTACAACTCAAAAAAGGAAAAAAAAAAGTGTTATCAACAAACTGTTGAACAAAGCAGCCTGGTGGCTTCATCACACATGCTACATCAATACTCCTACTCTACAAACACAATGTACATATAATATCAAATGTGCATACACACAACTTGTATAAAGAACGCTGCAACTCAGAAGTGATCTAAATAACTAAAATGGATGTGTAAAATGTGTTCAGTACACACCTGGAAAAAAAGTCCCCACCCCCACCAAAAAGACCCAATTAAAAACATTCCATTTCTAAGGGCTAAAACAGATATAACCACACGCACACAGGCATTTAACACTCTCAACACACTGGGATCATGCCTCAGAACATCTTATGTTTTTGGTAGTATCTGTTCCACACACTACCCCAAAAATGTAACAGCTTACAAGTCAGTCTCTTGACACAGATGGATAAAACCCAGACTACAGCCAAGCAATCTGGGTTTGACTAGCGACTTGGCATCTGAGGTGCTGGTTAGGGGGAATGGGTGTGCCCATCCTGATGAAGGGAGAGCAAGCACACTTTACACTTGGTCTCCAGCAAAGGTCAGGAACTCACAGGAAGGGCATTGTCTTCAGGGAGGAACAGCACTAGCTGAGTCACTGCAATAGTGAAACAATATGCCAACAAGCCCACTGCACTTCCATGTGTGTGTGTGGGGGGTGGGGTCCTAGGGTATACAGGAAAAAAAAACTCCTTGGCAACATGTTATGATACTGTCCCCAAGAGGCTCCATTTTCCTCAGAGGCCTTGAATACAAGTTGCAAAAAAGTGCTGTTGTAGACCCAGAGAAAAAAAGAGGGGAACTCTGGGTCAGCTGCAAGGGAAGTGCATAAACAAAAAAAAATCATCACACAAGAATTCCTTACATGTATATGTACATAAAAGATTATGTGCATGTGTGCATACACAATACAAATAAACATTCATTTATAGAAAAAGTGTGCATTACATGTATATTATTTTTGCATGCCTAAGTACATGTACACAAACATTAATTAGTTATGTATATGCATCCAACTATGCATACATTTGTGCATTCACTTATGTTTATAACAAACACCACAAACAATGCTTCAATGTCACATTTAGTCATTAACAAGAACTTAGAATTTAATACACAATATGATTAAATCATACTAAGACCGCTTAAGGACGTCACTTCCAAGGTCATGGAACATTGTGAATTTACAAAAATCTAGTGCTTCAAATCTTACTTTGCTAGCAAGGTGCCTACCAGACACAGTTGCTCAAACTCCTAGGATCAGACTCTGTACAAATCAGCCTTAAAAAATATATACCAGCAAACTTACCCATCTCTGCCTTTGCTGACAATCTTAACTTCAAAATAATAAATGCCACAAGCTGCAGGGATGGGGTGTGTAGCACGAACTGATGCAGCATCTTTGTGATTTTTTCCATGACCTGCAACAAACACATACAAAAACAAACAATCAAAATCTCTGTTCCCATCATGTGCTTTGGGAATAGCTTACTCATGAACTCAATGCACCATCAAACACTTCAACAGCAGCAGGCTGAGAAATCCTTTGTCATGGAGAAGCATACGAGTAAACCTGAGCAAATTAATCATGTAGATCTCTTAAAATATAATCCTGTAATACCAGTTTCGTGCTTATCCCCATACTTTACTGTTTTTTTTTTTTTTTGTCATTCTTAAAGACTGTGCATCTTTAAACCATTTGGAACCAGGCACAGACATCTCAACTCAGAACAGTGTGGTAAACTACGGACACCTCATACTCAGTCCAATACATCACACAGTTTGTGCTGCTCTGCATGTCAGTAACAGTACCAATTAAGAAGAAACTCGTGATGTCAGACAATACCCATGACCCAAAAAATAAAGAAATTCTTGCATCTCAGTTTAGCATCATTAATATCAACAATGACATGGACGCTTGGTATTCCAAATATGTCTGTTAGTCACTCAAGTTCAATATGTCACAATCTATTAATAGACGGACACCACACAAACAGAAGAAATGGGCTGGCACAACTTGACACAGCGTGACAGCCCATCACACCCGCCCCAAATTATACCCGAAAACATCGCTAAGTCTCAAACTAACAACCACCGATTCCAAACGTATGTTAAAAATGAGATAAGCAAGTTGTAAGTTTGAGGGGTGTCAACCCGCAAATGGGTCATGAATTTAAAATGTGCTACGAAAGTTAGTTTACATGCGAAGAGTCGGTGGGGGTTAAACACTGTGCTATAGAGCAGCGAGACTAGCCTGCAACACAGCCAGGGAAGCGCTAGTGGCTCTCTTTCTCTCATCCTGCTGCTGTACTGGCACCAGTCATTATCAGCCCTTGTTTCCACACAGACCATTCTGTACCTTTGTAATGCACCCGCAGATTGTTCTGTGACAGCCCGATATAATTGTATTTATCCTTTGGGCTCCAAGACCGAGGTAAAGGAGTTTCTTCCTCGTTGACTGCTGGATACAACTGCTTTAGTCTCTCGTTCAGTTCTTGTTCCTGATAATTGAGAGAGGAGTCCCCCCCGTGTAAGATCCCCGTTCCTAGTTCAGCCATCTTGGATTCACTATTGTGTCACTCTGGAGAAAAAAAAGAGAGCGAGTGCAATATCCCCGGATAACCAATGCGCTACTATCAATCCGACAATGGAACGCGAGAGTGCGAAAGGGATTTGTAGTCCCGAGAAACTCACAACAGTAAGGTTTCTACAAAACAAATGGCCCTCAGCTCCTACAAATACCACAACACTCTGTGAAAGCGGAATAAGTGAGTTTACAAATATGGCGCAGAGGGTTGTGGGATGAGTAGTGACTTATACTCCCCTTCTAATGTGAAATACGGCAGCATTTGTTGCAAAAAAAAAAACTACCAATACCGAATTAGAAATTATATATATATATATATATATATATATATATATATATATATGTGTGTGTGTGTGTATGTATGTGTATATATATATATATATATATATGCGTGTGTGTATATATGTATATATACATATATATATATATATATATATATATATGTGTGTGTGTGTGTATATATATATATACATATATATATATATATATATATATATATATGTATGTATATATATATATATAATTTCACAATATATATGCTGTGGTGTAATATTTATTGCTCAATGTATTTTTCACCATAAACTATGGAAAAGTAACGCCGTTCATTACGAAAAATATGGTACCCAATACTGAGTAAAAATAAATAAAATGGAAACTGTACTAGCAGTTCTCATTGTTTTACTATTTTATGGTATTTTTTATTTATTGTCATTTATATAGATTAATCAAATACTAGTCTGTGGCTGGTAAACAGTTAAATTCATCTGTTTGTAAGCGAGCAACATTTAGAAAGAGTAAGAAAATGTCGGAGAGTCGTGTTAAGAGTAAGAGTCCAAGCCACTCACGTAAAGTAAATAGCTACATAACCAGATTCTGGCTTTGTCCGATGCTACACGAATCAGCTAAAACAAATTATTTGATTCGTTTCAAAAATAGCAAATGACGGCATATTTTCGGTCCCCGCAAGGGTCCTAACGGAACTCTTCGTTGCCATGGTGACAACGTGTACACAATAAGTTTTTTTGTTTACATCCTCCTGTCAAAGTGGAGGTGTTACGCGGTGAACTGAGTTTGTTGCGTGTGTTGGCCTGGGGAATGTGTTAATTTTTCTTTTGTACAGTGATGACGATGCAGAAGTCGGAACGGTTACCACCTTTATCCTTCTCTTTAGGGTAAGAAGTAATCGCTTGCTACATTTATTTACAAAGGTAGTGCAAACCTATGATAGTATGGTATTATGTTGACTGTATAGACAACGGGAAAGCACTAGTGTGGCAGTGTGTGTGTTCATGTGATGATAACGCTTTTCTTACATGTCCATCTTGTTGCCTGTTTAGAAGGTCTGTTTTCTAAACAGGTACGCATAGGGCAAGTTAACCCTGTGTCTTCGTTCCAGAAAAAAGTCAGTAAGGATTCTTAGACATCTTATGTCAGTGGATCTTGCACTTCTTTACGTTTGTGCTAATATACTGTACCAAAAAGAAAAAAAGACCAATTGGGCACCAAAGGAAGGAGCCAACCAGCTCGTTAATTCCACAGCAAACTGTAATTGAACATTTTCTTTTTAGTTCGAAGTCGTGATTTTGGGCACTGTTCCTTTGGCTTTGTGATGTTAATATACTGCCCAGAACAAATGGGCAATATGTGGATTGCTTTATAAGACATTAGCTAGGAAGCTCTCAACATGCTTATTAATTTTTCCCATACTTTAAAATAACTCTTCTGATGAATTAATATGATTCAGTATTATTCAATATTATTTACCACTGATATTCGCTAACAATTCTAAGCAGTGAATATATGAGCTAAATCTATTCGGTGTGAAATAGTGTGGATGTGGAACACAGAATTTTTAAGACTCAGAAAAAGAAGTTATGTCTTACCATAACGTTCGATCTATATTGTTCATCTTCATTCATTCATTACTGATGGGTGTCGCTTCTTTCCTCGGAACCGAGTCACCCTTATACCAAGCTCTTGCCAACCAAAAACTCTCGAGCTAAGCTTTACCCATAGTGCCTTTCTCCCCAGTTACCTCAGATCGAGTTTGACCATGACAAGAAAAGCAGAGGCTATATCTGAGCAAGTTCCCTAGAGTAACATTGGACCCAGACAATCCTCCAGGAGCTTCTAGGAGGGGGAAGGAGGGTAGGACGTAATGAATGAATGAAAATGAGCAACACAGATGGAACGTTATTGTAAGACATAGCTTCTTTATCTGATGTTGTTAATCTTCATTCCTTACTGATGGGACAGAGTCCCTAGCTAACTTATATGTCTTGGGTGGACCCTATGGAAGAATATTCCTGAGCACCATCGACCTAAAGGAAGCTCTTCCCCTGGAGACCAGATCCAATTTGTAGTGAGAGATAAAGGTATGGGGAGAAGCCCATGTTGCAGCTGCACAGATATCGTCCATGGATGCCCTTGAATGAAAAGCTATTGAAGTTGCCACAGATCTGGTAGAATGTGATTTTGCCTGGTACAGGGGTTTTTGAATGTTGATACACCAGGAGTATACAATTTCTTAGCCATTTGGATAGAGTTACTTTAGAAACAGCTTTCCCCAATTTCAGGCCTGAAAAGGATACAAACAATTGGTCTGATTTGCAGATTTCCTTCGTTCTGTCAAGATAAAATCTCAATTGTTTATGTACATCTAAAAGGTAGAAGCAATATTCTCCTTTGTTCAAGAAATTAGGAAAGAAAACTGGTAAGTCAATAGACTGGTTTACTGTGAAATTTGAAACAACTTTGGGTAGGAAGGAGGGATTTGTGCAAAGTGATACTCTGTCCTTATGAAAAATTATTTAAGGATGTTTATTGCATAGGGCCTGAAGCTCGGAAATACATCTAGCTGAGGTAATGGCCATTAGGAATAAGGACAACCAGGATAAGAATTTGATATCGCAGGTAGCAGCAGGTTCAAAGTGGGGTTGCATTAAGGCTTGAAGAACTAATATGAGACTCCATGGTTCGGTGGGTTCCTTAATGGGTGGTCTAATACGAGATATCTCTTTTAGAAAAGTTTTGCAAAGGCGATGAGAGATTAATGAAGAGTCCTTGAAACCATTATGGAAATTGGAGATGGCAGCTAAATGGACATGGGTGGTTGATGCTGCAGCTCCTGCTTTGAAGAAACCTGACAAATAATCCAAAACTGTATTAACTGGAGCTGAATAAGGGTTACGTTTTCTTTGCTCAGACAATATTAAGAATCTTTTCCACTTACTATGGTAAATTTTTCTGGTGGATTGTTTATGCGAAGCCAGGATAATGTCACTGACCCGAGAAGAAAGATTGTTGAGCCTGGCAATTACTAGAAGTGGAGAAACCAAGATGTCAGCTTGAGATTGGCTATGTTCGGGTGAATCAAACCTTGGGGGTGAGAGAGCAGATCTGGAGTTGGGTCCAGGATCCATGGTTTGTCTAGCAGGTGAGGCCAAAGAAAGGAGAACCATACTTGGCAGGGCCAATAAGGTGCAATGAGGATCACTTTGCTTTTCAACTGGAGGGCTTTCTTCAGAAATTTTGGGATTAGGGGAAGGGGGGTAAGTGTATAGAAGTCCCGTGGACCAATCGTGAATCAGAGTGTCCCTCGGGTACTCCCCCTGTGGGGAGATTAGGGCAAAATAGTTCCTGCACTTGTGGTTTGTTGGGAAGGTGAAAAGATCGCAGCAAGGCTGGCCCCAACAGCAGAAGATTTTCACCGTTATGGTTAGGTTGAGGGACCACTCATGAGGCAGAAGGATACACTTGCTCAGTTGTCCTCAGTCACATTGGAATCCCTGGGAATGTGTGTTGCGATCAGAAAACCATTGTAAGCTATCACCCATTTCCACACTCTCATGGCCTCTCAACACAACGGATAGGACTTGGTTCCCCCTTGTTTGTTGATATACCAGACAACTGCCATGTTTTCTGATTGGATGGCAATTGTTCCAGATGGAAGGACAGAGTGAAATGCTTGCATCGCTAGAAGCACTGCTCTCAGTTCTATAACATTGATATGCAGATTGGCCTCTATGGACGACCATATGCCTTGGACAGTAATACCCTGAAAATGCCCCCCCCCACCCTCTCAGGGAAGCATCCGTGGTCACAGTGGCCTTGGGCTGAGGAGGGGAAAAGGGTCAACTCCAAAGATTTGCATCTGGCTTCATCCACCACCAAAGGTCTTTTTTGCAATGTTCTTTTATCCGTATTTGGTAAGATAGTGGATGATGATTCAGGCAATACTGAGACAAATGAAGCCACTGAAGGAGTCTCATGTGTAATCTCATGAATGGACAATGGTGATTGCTGCAGCCATTGAACCTAGAAGTTGGATTCGAGCCGAGGCCATGTCCTGACAGAGTATCACTCGGAGTTGAGCCCTTAGTCTTTGCAATCTGTGACCCAGAAGAGACACTTGGCAAGATTGGGTATTGAAAACCTCTCCTATGAAATCTAACCTCTGAGTAGGGATCAGGTTGCTTTTCTCCCAATTTATAGAGATCCCCAGGATTTTTTTCAATGTCAGGGTGTAGTTCAGGGCTTTTTCCAGGAGACGCTTGGTGGGGGTGGTGAGGAGCCAATCGTCTTAAGTATGGAAACACTCAGAATCCTTGTAGTCTCAAGTGAGCTGTAACCACTGCCATACATTTTGTGAACACTCTGGGGGATGTAGAGAGTCCAAAGGGCAGAACCCAGAATTGGTAATGATTGGTTCCTAGCTGGAAGTGAAGGAACTTTCTGGAGTGCGTGTCCATTTTTATCCAGTAATACGCATCCTGAAGGTCCATAGAGCACATCCAATCGTCCTTTTCCAAGAATAGAAGAATGGACTGTACCGTGACCATCCAGAATTTTGTTTGGGTGATAAACTTGTTCAGAATACTGAGGTCCAAAATTGGCCTCCAGTCCCTAGTCTTTTTTGGCACTAAAAAGAATCTTGAGTAGAATCTGGATCCTATTTGATCTGGTGGGACTGTTTGGATGACTCGTTTTTGACACAGCTTTTTATCTCTATGGCTGCCAATTCCATTTGACTGGGAGGAATGTCAGGAATATGTTTCTGAGGATTTGGGAAAGAGTTCAATGGGATTTTGTTGCCTCTGGTGATTATCCTCTGCACCCAAAAATCTGTGGTTATGCAATGCCAAGCTGTTTGGTGCAGGGAAAAACATCCCCCGACTGCTTCCAGAGGAATTAAATCGGGCTGCTCTTCAGGAGTGCTGATAGGACTGTCTGGAGAAAGAATTTCTGGACCCCTGATTATGCGGGCCCCCTCTGCTTCTGTAGGGGCATCTTCCACTAGAGTTACCCCCTCTGCCTCTGGGGAAGAACTCACCATGTATGTCATGAAAAGGACCCTGAAACCTTTTGTGCCACATTTTTCCACTCCGCTAGTTCCTTGAATAAGGACACTGCACTGGGGGTGGAGAAACGTACACCTATGGCAGACAGGGGTTTTCCATCCTTCTCACACCTGGTTAATGTGTCCTTCACTTTAGGGGCAAATAAGGATGATGCTTTCACAGGAGCATTAAGGAAGGAATACTTAAAAGGGTCCATGAAATCACACAGGCGCATCCAGGTGTGGAGTCTCATGACTACGTCTGAATCCACAGCTCTAGCCGCCCCTTCGGTTGCATGGGATATTAACTGCATGGACGAGTTAGATATAGATTCCAGGGTCACTAGCTGCGAGGCAACTTTGTCACGTACCTCATCGACACTTGTCCTGCTAAGGTTCCAGAGAGTTCAGAAACTAACTAAATCTCTTTGGAGCCTAGTAAAATGTGCCAGATAGTTCAATGACCTAATAACAAAGTCCGATGACCCTAATAGCAAAGTTCGATGATGCAAACACCCACTTCCCTAGTCGGTCCACCACCTGGGACTCCCTGTTAGGTGGGTGGACCATCTGGCTGTCTTCTGCGAGCTCCTTTTTCGTGGCAGCCACCACCACTATAGCGTCCACTGGAAGACCCTTAGACCAGTGTGTGTTCTCTTCCGAGGGTGATAAAATTTTATCTGGTCTCTTTGGAATAAGTTCAATGGTGTCAGGATTCTTCCAGCCCCTCTGCACCATGAGTTGCATCAGTTTGTCTGCAGTGGGGGTCACCCAAGAGGTAGAGGATTGAGCACAAAAAAGCCTGCAAAAAGACGGACTCCTCGGAGGAAGGGTTGGAGGGCTTCCAATCACCCTTCTGTTTTAAGATTTCGAGGATGTCTTCAAAGGAGACATCTTCAGGGTCTGACTGTGGGGACCCTTCCCCTTCATCATAGTCCATATCCTCAGTGAGAGACTCCTCGAGGGAATCAACATGCTTCCTCTTGCATGATTTCTTCTTAGGTCCTTCTTTAGGTGGGGTTTCTGTAGAGGACTCAGAAGAAGGGGCACCCTGCAATAGGGTCTCCTGAGACTCTTGTGCTCAATGTCCCATAATGGTGGCTTGTGTCAGTTACGGCTGAGAGGGAAGAGTCACTGGGTAGTCCAATGTCAACGGTTTGCCAGCAGTGGCAAGTGCCCTCTCCATTGCCTGGAGCACGGGCCCACCTGAAGAGGGATGGGAGCCGAGAACGACAACCTTGGAACTGGGGTCACATCCTGCTCCAGTGAACCAGTCCCCAGGGATGGAATCTCAAGAGAAGCTGGTACTGCGAGAGCACCTGGAACCGAGGATGGCACCATAAAAAAAAAAATCGGAGCCGCTCCCAGAACCAGAGAATTCGTAGCCCAACTACGATCCTGAGAAAGCCTTGGTTCCGACTGAACCAAAGGCCAAAGGGATGACTCCGAAACCACAATGAGATTCACCAGTGGGACCATAGTCATGGGTATCAGAATAGACGTTGGTTCCAGAGTCTTCAATGCCTGCTCCGAGGTCGGAGGAGGAGAGTAAGCTGGAGTCCTTGGAGAAGTACCCCCAACTCCTAATGAGAGGGGTTTTTGGATGGAGTAGTAATCCCTCTAGCTGTAAGCAACTGATTAACAAGACACACCACGTCAAGTTCCAAAAGGCTTCTGGTTGATCTAGTGAATATTCTTGAGGGGGAGTTGGGCCACTCTAGGAATGGGCTAAACTATTGCCCCAGAAAAGGATCCACCTTCGGAGAATATCGGGTCTGAGGCTCCAATGGCAGTGAAGTCTGGGTGGAGGCTTGAGTAAGTGGAGTCAGTTTTCCTGGGCTAGAAAAGGCTTTAGACAGTGCCCTGGTCGGTGCCAAAGTTAAATCACTGGATGACACCAAGGGAGACAAAATTTGGAGATGCATTGTCGGTGCCATAGTATTGGGTGCCAAAATGGTGATTGGTGCTGAGGGCAAAACTTTAGTAGGTGGTACTGTAGAAGGTACGGTAGCAGTCATTTTTGGTGCAGTAGTGACTTTTAAATGTTTAGACTTTGGTTCCTCTGATTTTTCACTGGGTGCAGATGGAACCGAGTGAGATCTCTTTTTATGGGATTTGCTTGGAGGGGGTGAACCCTCAACCCTCCGGCACAGAGATAACCTCTAAAAATGGTGTTTTAAGAAGGCCTTTTAGAATAAGTTTGTTTCATCTCTCACTAAGAGTTCTAGAACTGAACCCACTACAAATATCACAGGGAGGCTGGACAGTTAAATGAGATACATTCAGACAATACACACAAGATGTGTGCAAATCAGAATTCGGTATCTTACGGCCGCACTGGTCACATTGTTTGAAACTAGATGCTCCCTTCTTTTCTGACATGACTACAGAAATGTAGGATAGAGAGTTTTTTTTTCTTTTTTTTTATAAAGGGACTAAGAGAGGAAGGAGGGGGTATGCCAACAATGGTATTAGATAAATTTACCACAAGGATAAGGGAAAGGGGATATTAACAATGGTATGAGAAGAAATACCTCAAAAAGGTAATAAAGAACAGTAAAGGGAGTAAAAAGGGCTTTCCAAGAAAGAGGGTAAACTAGCGACTAACAAGAAGGTTGAAAAGGATTTTCAGAAAAGGTTAAAAAAATGTATTTACCTAGGCTTAGTTGAGAGCTGGCTTGACACAGCTTTTTGGCAATGTGGCAAATGAGATCTGAGGTAACTGGGAGAATGGCACTATGGGTAAAACTTAGCTTGAGAGTTTTTGGCTGGCACAAGCTTGGTATAAGGCCAATTCGGTTCCGAGGATGGAATCGACACCCATCAGTAAGGAATGAAAGAAGATTAACAACATCAGATTGAGGAACTTTCCTCATAATTAGGTGTAGTTGAGAAGTATGTACTGATCAGACTGGTATCAGTATTGCAATTGTTGTGAAACTGATTTTTTTAGTTATGATCCTGCCATAGCATCTTATATTTATTCACTGCAAGGTCACTATAATAATTTGTTTGGACCACAGAAGTACTCCTGAAGAAGGAGATAATAAGGAATATTACATTTAAACGAAGTGGCAGAAATGTTTATAAAATCATAAGCAGAACTGTATAGTCTTTCATTCAAAACCAGAATGTTGTCACAGCAGTCAAACCTGGAGATAGTGCACATGCACAAAACCAATTAATTATGGGCCTGTTTGCTTTTGGGTTCTTTTCAAGGAAGGTCATGGAAAATCATAAAAATGATTTACAGGACAAGCTGGCAAAGCTGGTTGCTTATTCCTTCATCAATGATCACTGTATACTTTCATGTAACAGAGATGTAACACAAACACATTGATCCTTTTTGTGTAATTGGTTTACCACTAAGGTGGACAAGGGGAGCACTGTAATTATTCAGTATATGGACTTCATCAAGACTTTTGAAATTATACTTTCCAGGGGTTGGTATGGAAATTAAGCATTGTGGGTATGTTGCCCACATTGGAGATGTCAAAAGTAAGCTAATTAACTGAACAAAAGAAGAAGACGGTATTTGGGAAGAAATTGTTAGGAAAGATTTAAGTGGTTGTTTGGTGCAGGATTTAGTGCTTGGACTACTGCTTATCAATGTATTAACATTAGATGCCACATGGGGTCAAAAAACAAAACCACCCTCTACAGAGATGACAGCAAGTTTGGCACAATGTTTACAGATGAGAGACAGCACCCAAAGCAATATGCAGCTACTTGCAGAATGGCCACACATGTGGTATTTGGGCTTTCTTATAAAAACAGTATATGCACTTTAAAATCAATAAAACATCAGCTCAAGTTCAAACCAGGCACAATACTGACTTACAAGTTCACTCGCTGGATCGCTGGTAGGCAATGCTAGTGTGTAAAAGAAGCAGCCAAAGCTATAAACCCAAAGCGAAGTTCCACATTGAGTAAGATGTTTAAAGTCTTTGCAGACCAAAGAACAGTTTATAAATGTAAAATGCTGACAGTCTCTTCAAGCAAACTGGAAACAGACTTGGAAGTTAGAAGCTTTCAATAATTCCAAAACCTTTATTCAAGTATAAAAGGGGTAAGCACTTTCGCCAAGCGGCTTTTTCAAACCATCAAAACCATTGCATTGAACTGACACACCTTATATACAGAGCTCTTAATTAATGGGTGTTCCTTACAGAGTCAAACATTTAAAGGTGTATGCCACATAAAATCAAAACAACATCAACTAAGAATACAAATGAATATTTACACATAAATATATAAAAAACTTATATATGAGAAAAACTATTTATATATATATAACAACTTACATAGCATAGCAGCATACAACTGTGCAATAGTTAAATAAGATAAAATAAATATAAAATAAAAAGCTAAAATAAAAATGCATGAATTCATTAAACATTAAACCTTCTACTTTTAAGTGCTGGTTTGAGGGGGATCCTGTCATTAAGTCCAGGATAAACATGCGCTTGTAATCTAATAATCCACCCAGTTTCTATTTGTTCAGTGTAATTTTTGATGTCCCCACCTCTAATATTGGGTACATTAGTATGTATGACAAAAAACTTAAATGCATGTGTAATATCATTCTCTAAAACATGTTTCGATAGAGCATTAATTGTGGATCTAATGCGTATCTGATAAATATGTTCCCTTATTCTATCCTTCAATTTTCTGTCGGTCTTGCCGACATAGAAGACAGTGCAGGAAGTGCACTTCGCAATATAGACCACATGTTCAGTCTCACAATTCGCATTAACTTTAAAATTAAAAACTCTTGTGGTAATTGGATGTATAAACATGCTGGTAGTGCTAATACTAGAACAAAAATTACATCTATTGCACGGTTGTGTACCTGTGTAGTTCATAGAAGTAGGATGACATTCATGGCTTGGAAAGCACAAAAGTCTGTGCAGATTCTTTTTATTTCTGAAAAGGAATTGTGGGTGATCCCCAACAATTTCCTTAATAGCTGGGTCCACAGTTAAGATATCCCAGTGTTTGTGAAGAATCTGCTTGGTTTGGTGGACATTTTGCGTAAAGTACAATGATACTTTCTGCTTTTTATTATGACTTACAGATGCTCTCAATCCATCCTCATTATAAAATGCACTGCCTTCTTCGGAGAAAATGGGACAGGCCCTACCTGTTCTAAGCCTTTCAGTATGTTGAAAGGCTTCATGGATTTCTTTCATTCTATATCTCCTATTTATTAGTCTATTACGCAATTCATCTAATTCGGTCATATAATTGATCTGTTTAGGATTCAACCTCGAAGCACGTATAGCTTGCCCTTTTACTATATTGGTAAAAATATGACTAGGGTGCATACTATCCCTGTGCAAAAGAGTATTTTTAAAGCATGCTTTCCTATGCACTCCTGTATTAAGTTTGCTATTTCTTAAACGTTGGATAGAAACATCCAAGAATGTTATACTTTCAGGAGAGACTGTCATAGTAAATTTTAAAGAAGATGATAGTAAATTAACTTGCTGAAAAAATATATCTAATTCTACTGCATTACCAGCCCAGAGAAAAAAACAAGTCATCAACAAAACGTCTGTAAAAGAAGACATGTTTTTTATACAGATCCATTTGGAATAGTTTATGTTCTTCCCAATGAGCCATCACTAGGTTGGCGTAGCTATTGGCACATGGTGCACCCATAGCCACGCCATCCCTTTGTAAAAATAGGCTCTGGTTGAACACAAACAAGTTGTTTTCCAATACTACCTCTAGTAGAAGACAAATAAAGTCTATCCTGCTTGGTAGCATATCTGTGTGCTCCATCAATTAATGTTGTATGCTCTCAATATCTACTAAGTTGGGAATGTTAGTAAAGAGGGACTTGACATCCATGGTCACCATTAAAAAAGGGTAATTATCTGGTAGTACCCTTATTCCCTCATATAGGTCCAAGAGAAATTGCTTGGAATCTCTCAGAATAAATGGATTTATATCTACAACTGGTCGTAACGTTTTTTCTATTAAAATAGATAAGGGTTCTGTGACCCACCCTCGTCCCGAAACTATCGGTCTCATTGGTGGGTTTAATGGATCCTTATGTACTTTTGGTAAACCCTGTATAATAGGAATGGTTGGGTTCTCCACAAATAGAAAATTATAGAGTTCATCTGTTACTAGACCTATTTTAAGTAAGTCTTCTAGACTATTATATACTTGTGCTATATGTATTCCAACGTCTGGAAGAGTAATAGAGACATAAAAGTTATTATCACCTAACATTTCTTCCATATTAATATTGTAACTGGTCTTATCTAGGACTACAATTGGGCCGCCCTTGTCGGCTGGTCTAATTGAAATATTTCTATCATTTTTCAAATTGTTCAATGCCTTTCTTTGTCTAAACGTCAAGTTATCCCTATTCCTTTACTCAGTGGCTCCATCGGCTATTGTGTATAAATCTTTTTTCCACAATTTTGCTGTAAGCATCCAACAATGGATGCTACATAGGTACTAGGTTTTCGATATACTGGCTTCTGAGTCTCTCATTGAAAAGCAATTTTAATTGTATATTCCTCACAAATAATTTAATATCTAAAACAGTGTCTACTATGTCACTTTTCTTAGAAGGTATGAAAGACAAACCCTTATTTAAGACTTCAGTTTCATACCTATCTAAAGGTCTATGTGAGAGATTCCAAACTAAGTCATTCTTTCCCACATCTTCTTCAGTGTGGGTTCCCTCATTTCCCCCCCTGCAGCCTTCCTTTTCTGCCTCCCCCTGCTCATGGAACGACTTCTGTCCCTGTTGTAAGTGCCTGAAATGGGGAAAGGGCTGCATGTCTCGTTTGAATTAAACCCATTGGTCATTAAATGTGTTTTTCTGCGAACCACTAAATCATTTGTTGTCAAAATGCCAGTATTAACATGATTTGGACTGTTGTTACTAATAGTAGCAGAATCAGTTGACTGCTGTTCTTGTCTAGTAAAAACAGTGCTATGATGTATAACAGGTTGTATATCATTATTGCTATTACTAACGTTAATTCCAGAAGTAACATCATTATTATGTATTAGTTGCACATCACCCACAGTATGATCATGTTCTGAACTGTTAGTCCCCTCAGTAAAAATGCCATCACTGGGGACACTAACTTCAGGAATGGTGGCATTAAAAGAAGCAGTTAACACATCACTGTTGGCTTTCGCAGAAACATTGTTATTAGTAAAAATGTTCTGATTAACTTGTGTAACATTCTGTCTATTGGAACTACCATTGCTGTTCCTGGGACAAGTAAAGACTTGGCCGTGTAAAAAATCGTAGGTGTCCCTAGACAGTTTATGCTTCTTTTGCTCCAATAGTCTTTTCTCAAATAAACAAACACTGTCCACCAATCGATCAAACATCGGCTCTATCACACAGTTTTTAAATTGAACATATAAATCATTCTGTTTTCCTTTAATCAAGTTCTGTAGGGCAAGCTCTTCAGGTAGAAAAAAGTCATTAAGCAAAGTCATATATTTAATGCTCACCTCGATGTTAAGTTGTACAATAGATATGGATATGTATTCCCCGTTGTTGGCATCTTTAGGATCCTCAGTCCTTGAGGTATAATCTTCTTTTTAATGCAGGCTTCAAAATGAAAGCGCTGCATTTGCAGACGTTTTAATTTCAGTAAATCTGACTCCAAGGATGAGAAAGCTGCATTAAGATTTTCAAAATCACTGCTGCTTAGCGTCTCATTGCTACTAGCAGCTGCAAGTTCGAAATGGAGCAACGGATTGACGTCAGTTGCAACACAACTTTGTAGTTGTGAATATACCAGATTACTTTTCTCTTTTTTCTTAGGATTATAAGGTAATTCTAGACTGTCACTTGTCTCGGCCATGTTTATGCAGTGGTAACAAAGAAGATGATAAATGTAAAAAGTAAACAGCAATGCTACTGACACACAAATGAACTTGAGCAAAAGAACGAATAAAGTCAGCATAAAATCAATAAAACATCAGCTCAAGTTCAAACCAGGCACAATATGCACTTTGCTGTGGGACTGCAAGGAAAACATGATACTTGGGGATAGAGAAGTAACAGAATCCGTTATTGTTAATACACACACACACACACACACACACACACACACACACACACACACACACACACATATGTATGCATATGACAACATGTGTAATATGTGTGTGTGTCTATGTATATTTATATATATATATATATATATATATATATATATATATATATATATAAAATATATATATATATGTGTGTGTGTGTGTGTATATATATATATATATATATATATATATATATATATATGCATGTATACAATTCTTTCGTTTTACAAGGACTTTCTCTAAGTCATCTCACATCTTGTCAGTCATAATCTGGAGAACTCGACACAATGCACCTCAGAAATGGACTTTAATATGGGATCTGCAGGGAAGGTGGGAGTCCTACTTTTCTAGCTTCTCACATTCAACAAGTCATGTTTTGCTGGATTTTGATTCATGAACTATGAGTCAGTTAACCACTCGCACTCAGCAATAAGAACAACACACACACACACACACACACATATATATATATATATATATATATATATATATATATATATATAAAATATGCAAATTGCATTACTTAATTTTTTTAAATTCTATTTGATCAACATCTATTTAATAAACAAAATTTGGCCGATAAGCAGATGGTCGACAGGTGTGTGCACAATTCTCAGGGTTGGGAAATATGCCTTTTCCCAATAATGTGTAATCTTGGTGTTAGTATACATAATTAGCAGGGGTGGCTGCAGCCTCGCTGCAAAAAATAATTTTTTCTATTTTTTTTTTACTTTTAATTTTGCATGCACTAAGGTTATTCATCAGCACATGCGTAGCAACATGTCAAATTCTGTGTTGTTGATGTCTTGTGGCCAATGTTTAGATTAGAACATCAACATTTACATCTGCCAACAATTTTCAGTAAACCCATGTATGTTTATATATATGTGTGTGTGTGTGTGTGTGTGTGTGTATATATATATATATATATATATATATATATATATATATATATATATTAAGTGCGAGTGGTTAACTGACTCATAGGTCATGAATCACAATCCAGCAAAACATGACTTGTTGAATGTGAGAAGCTAGACAGGTAGGACTCCCACCTTCCCTGCAGATCCCATATTAAAGTCCATTTCTAAGTGTGTGTTGAAGGATGGTTTAGTCAACATCATCTGTTTAGTTGACAGTTTGGTCAACTAAACAGATGGTAGACAAGTGCTGACAGCTGTGCGAGATTGGACAATTCTCAGAACTGACAAATTTGCCATTTCCCTAAGAATTATGTGTTACGTTAGTATATATAATTAGCAGGGGGTGAGTAGGTTCAGCCCCCCACATGGGGGATGCAAGAGAGACTGCCATCTTGCAAAAAATAATGTTTCCTTTTGTTTTTTTCTGTTTTGTTTTTTCATGTGCTGAGATTGATGCTTAGTACATGTGTAATAGCATGTCAGTGCACATTACTTCTATTATATATATATATATATATATATATATATATATGTGTGTGTGTGTGTGTGTATACACACACACACTGCCACACATAGCATACCTGCATAGTATTAAAGACCGAGTATCGGTTATATTGGCCTCTCATATTGGAGAAGAAGTGAAATATTAGCTGTTACTTGAGTTGAATTTTGAGTCATTTACCTGGATTGAATTGCGAGGTCCCAGCTTATGTGGCTGAAATGGTACGATGGTACCATAAATAACTTGCAGTTCCACAAAGTCACTGTAAATAAATGATACCAAAACCATAATGAGAGTCTCCTGAGTAGGTGCAGTAGCATGTGGACAATGTGTGCAAAGCTTGAGCTAACTATAACAAAGCATAATATATATGTGTTATGTTGTTAATTGATTCCCTGTATTACCTTGTTCTGTAACCTTGTTGTATTTTGAAACCTTTTGCAATTCAGATTGAGCCTGCAGTTTGTCATACTTGATCAGTGCTGCACACTGGTAAAAGAAGACAAATATATAGATATGTTAATTTTGATCCTTATATCACTGCATGCAAGTGCAGACCCATTGTAAGTTGATTTATCCAACTGTAAAGTTAGAAACATTAGCATGTGCTTCATGAGGAATTGCTATTCTGTCTTTCTCTCTCTCTCTCTCTTTTCCAACTGTTATTTCTGCTGAGTTACTGTGAGCCTAGCAAGTGTAAAATTTATAATCTGTTGTTAAGGGAATTCTTAACTGAATGCTAGGCAGAGTGAGATACTTTTTTTTTGCCATGCCCAAAGGTGGAAGGAAGGTAGAAGCAGTGCGAGATAACTCCGAGAAAGAAGTAAGTGCAATCATGTTAAATCAAGTTTAAATAGAAGTGGCACAACATGTTAAACAGTGGCAGAATGACAAATGTTTTTTTAGCAAAGAGAAGTGAAGTAGCTGGAAGGCTGCTTGTGATAATATGCACAGTGAATATAATAAACTTAAAAAAATTATTTCAGTATGAAACATGTGCTCAAGAAAGAAATTAGTGAATTAGCAAGTTTGGCAAAATTGGGTTGAATTTTCAAACTATACTTTAAATATAGACTTGAAAAAAATGAAATACAAAACACTGCTGTCAAATTACCTGCAATTTGGTGAAAAGTTGTGGAAATTCCCCAAGTGTAGAAAAGCAGTGCGATAAAAAAGTGAAATGATGACTGATATACAGAGTGTTGGAAAAACTGTGTAGCAACCTAATATCTATGTTCCATGATGTGCTGAGAAAAAAATATTGTGCTGGCTTTTCTGGGAAAATAAGTCAAACAAATGTAACGTACATAAAGTGGAATATACTGAGGAAAATTACGTTTTTTTTTTGTTTTTTGTTTTTTTTTGAGAATAAGTCAGGCAGTTCTGGAATATGTACAATGGGAAATGCTGACTATACTGCATGCTTTACATATTGTGTAAATGCAAAACCTAGGCAATGTGTAAAGTCCTACCAAAACTAACTAGTAGTATCATATTTCTAAAAAAGTTCAGAAGTACAAATGATGTTGGTCCGGTGGTATGATATTTCTAAAACAATCCAGAAGAACTGCAGCCTAGAAGCAAATCTAGTAGTACTTCTGCATTGTGTTGGTTATGTGCAGTGTTGCTTGGGAAGTTTTTTTATCCTGTAAGTGAACTGTGCATTGGAAAGAATGAGCCACATGGGTGGAACATTTGTAGTGAAAAAAAGAAAAATGGAACTATTGGTTATTAAGCATAAAGCTGATAATTTATAAAATCAAAATGTGTTTGTGGTGTCTTGTAACAATGAAAAAACTATACCACTTATCTGATCCAGACATTTCTTGCATTTGTGAATTGTTTTGTGTTTTAAGCAGTTGAAAATCACTGTCTGCTAATGTTTTCTGGAAAGAAATGTATTGCTTTGAAATATGCTGTTTTGGTGGAAACTGCTGAAAACTTTGTGCATGTAAGCCCTGTTTGTTAGGAAGTTAAAGCAAAGAGGTATGCAGTATGCATACATGTTTGCATACAGTGACATATGTGAGTTCTAAATGCTTTATCCTATGGATGGGTCCCCTCAAATTATCTATGGTATGATCCCAGTTATTCTCATTAGGGATAATATATAATTATCAACCATGGAATGGCTAAGGCCAATCTATAACGAAACAGGACAGGTTATTTCAAGCACTAAAAGGGAAATTGGCTAGGTTTAAAATGGCCCACAAGGGCAATTAGTCTAGTACTTACCTATGAACCTGTTTGGAAAGTCTTGACACTTTGTGGAGCTTTGTACAGTATTGAATTTTACTAGGCACTGTTGGGGCATTAGTAAGAAACCTTTAACAAGGTTTATATAACACTTATGTGCTCTCTGAGCAATAGTAAGAAGATTGTGACAATGTATATATAGTATTGACTTGTAATAGATTTTGTCTGAGCAGTAATAAGAAACCTGTAACAAAGTTTATGAGACTGCTAAATAAACAGTGAGCCTTCCTGAGTAGTGAATTGTTAGTATTAATGAACTGGTATACCTACAAAAATATTTGCTCTGTGCACATATAAAGGTTTGCTCTAACAATGAAAGTAGACTTTTCTGGAAGTTAAAGAATGTGCCTGTAAAAGGATATTCTTTGTTGGCATTATACTGTAAGACTTGTATGAAAAAGCTATGTATGATTAAATTGTTTTACCACAGCACTATTGTCATTTTATGAAACTAAAGATGATGTAAGGTGCTGCTGTTAGAAGAGTAAACTCTGTCATTAAAAAGGGGTACACTGCTGAGTAAAGCAAGTGTGAGAAAAGGTGTTGATTCTAAAAAAAAAAAAAACTATGTGACAGTATAAGGGGTTATTGCTAAGCAAAGCAGAAAAAAGGCATTGATTCTCTGAGTCTTTCGGCTTTTCCCGGTTAGGGGTCACCACAGCGGAACTCCGGTCCGCTAATGATTGGCAGTGGATTTTCTACGGTGTCGAATTGCCAGCCCAACACCCAACCTTCATAGAAGGCACACCCATTCACGCTCGCACCTACCTGCATGTCTTTAAACGTCATTTGACCGTGGGGAGGACATACAGACTTCACACAGAAGGTGCTCCAGCTGAGACTCGAACGGGAGAACCTCTTGTTGTTAGGCGACAACGCTAACCACTGCACCACTGCTAAAATGTTAAATCCTATGTCAAGGTAAATGTGGTTTATCGGTGAGAAAAAACAAGAAAAAGGTGTTGCATATAAGATTAAGCTCCCCGACTTGATCTATCTGATTGTTTGTGGAGAGACAGAAGAATAACCAGAGAATGAGTGGAAAGGAATTTAGAGTGCTGAGTAATGATAAAGGTCAGGGGCCACATGAGTTACATGTGAATTATTATATCCAAATGTGTATACTTGCATCCACAATATCATTCTAGCTTTTATTTCTCAAGCTCCCCCACTATTACTTTATCATCCCTTTCCACTTTAGTGTATAACCTTCTGCTTAAGTTATGTATACAAGCCTTAACTGTATATCTCTAAAGTGTTCTTTTACACTACGTAATTTTGAACCACTTTGTTCTCTAGGGAGAATCAACTTATCTGACTTAACTCTTGCCCTCTTCCCATCCCTAATAAATTCATTATACTCTTTATTAATTATCACCCATACTTGAATTAGAATCTTGGGCAACTTTTGAAAGAAAATATTGTTTTATAGTACAATAAATCATGTTCCCACGTGGTTCATCAAATAAAGATGACTATAACCTTATAAGGACAACATAGCCTCTTGAGTTTAATTTAATTTGAAGGAAAAAAAAAGTTTGGTCCATCTGTGTAATCTTGCTGTGTGTATTACTTGCTATTAATGTTATGCCTGTGGGAATTTGGTATTGGCTAATTAAAGAGTAAAAATCACTAACTTACTCTTCTTAATTCTCCCAGACAGAACACTGGAGAAAGTTCTGCAAAAGAAGCAGGCTATCATAGGTTAGTTTTCCTCACTTTCCACTGAGGAAAAGTGTCCTTTTCCATCAAATCTGCATTATTTTAGTAAGCATAAACAGATAAAATGTGATTAAATGCACCCGACCAATAATCCAAAAATTGTTCCAGAGTTTGCCAGTGTGCATTTGTTCTAGTAAAGACAATATGGTGCCTCCTTTTAATTCCTGGAACTGTGATGGAGAGAACCCTGCAAGAAGAAAGTTGTCTAACGTTTTATGCTAACAGGCTGACAGATGGATTCGAGCATGCCTAATCTCTGTAGGAATTTTGTTATTCTGGTTTTGTATATCAAGGACTGATTACAACTGTGGTAGATACAAAGTAGATACAGTGGGTGTGAACTGCCTGGACTTTAAAAAGGTCTTCTGTGGCAGTGTCACAAGGAGCCTGGCAGGAAAATTAGAAAAGTACAAGTGCATAAGTAAACCTACCATAGCAGTATATATTCAATCAAATCACTGCTGCAGTAGTCTGAGTTATAATAGGTTATGTTCTGCCTAGGATATAAAGGCTGGCCAGTCTTCGAAAGCCTTGGGCTCCCCTCCCCAGATTCATATCTTTCCATCGACATGTAGATTGTCTTGTGACAAGACACCAACATCTCAAATGTCAAAAATGTAAAAAAAAAACCTAAAAATAACTTTTTGCAGGAGGCTGTGCCCCCCACAAATCATGGTAATTATATATACTAACTTTGAGATTGCACTAGAATGAGGTACTGTACTACAGGCGTCTCTTTATACCGATATTTTGATATTTCCAACATTGATGTTTGCATTTCGACCTTATGTCACTCCACATTTACAGATGTTGAGATTTTGACATGTGTCCCCTCCAACTGTACTTAGGCTGCTAGTTGCATAAGCTCCATGAGCAGAAAAGTAGCAGTTTGGGTGCCATAAGCTTCAGGGCTTTTTTGCCAATTGTAAAAGGGAGGCTACACTTCTGATAAAGAAGATAAAGTTAGGTATAGATATGCCAGTCTCTACCCATGTATAAACATAACAGAAAAAGGGGGATGAATCAAGGGAGGGGCTACTGCTGCAGTGATTTAATTGAACATCTACTGTTCATAGATTCATAGGATGATACTAGGCTATTGGACGGAGGCCTTTATAAGCCTAGCCAAGAATTTTGCCCATGTTCCCTCAAAGTCAGCACCTGTTTCCCCTGTCCAGCAGGGACACAGGTGGGATCCCAGGGGTATATTTTATGTTTCCCATCCAGTCGTCCAGGTTCCTCTTAAAGAGAGCTAGAGAGGTGTTCTGCTTGACATGGAGAGGGAGTCTATTCCACAAATGGGGGAGTCTTTGGGACACAAATGTATCCTGCCAACAAGTTCTATTAATGTCACAGACCAGGTTAAGGCCTTGCTTGCGGGTTGCATGACTGGAGTTTGTCGTACGGATATGCAGCAACTCCATCAAGGCTGGGTCTGAAATGGCCTTGTATGCCAGACATAGGTCACCTCTGAGCAGTCTGTATGACACTGAGTAGAGGGACAGGGCTTTTAGCCTATCTGTATAGGATAGGAGTTTGAGACCCTGGATTTTCCTGGTCAGGAACCTCTGTGATCTCTCCAGCTGCTGCATGTGTTTGGCAAGGTACATGCTGAAGGGGGCATTGTACTCGATAATGAGTCTGATAAGGGAGGAGTACAGGGATGTTATGATCTCCTTGTTTCTTGAAGAAATACCCTTATTTATGAGGTGGGCCATGTAGAAAGCCTTTCGTACAAGGAGACAATGTGGTGGTCAAAAGTCAGGTTGCTATCAACCTGGGTGCCAAAGTCCCTCACAACTGATTGCATGCTTAATATGTTGTTATTAATGTATAATTAGTGGGGATGACATTTTCCCCAAAGGGGATAATGATGCATTTCTTGGCATTCAGTTTGAGGCCATGCTTCTGCCGCCAGGCATTAGTTTGGGTAAGGCCCTCTTGGAGGATGTTCACATCACTAGGGGAATTTAAGACAGCGCCCAGCTTGCAGTCTTCTGCAAACTTGTCAGCCACAGACCAATGGTTTTGGCTTGCACCTCAGAAAGGTATATCCCAAATACTAAAGGCTCCAAGACTGATCCTTGGGGTACACTTCCCATTAAGGGTCTAGTACTAGAGGTGGCTTCCCCAACTTTGACTGAGTGGGTTCTATCAGTGAGGCAGTTAGCTACCCATCTGGTAACATACAGGTTGATGCCTAGCTGGGAGAGTTTATCTATTATGCCTGAGTAGGGAATAGTGTCAAATGCTTTGGCTAGGTCAAGGTAGGTGGTGTGCACCATCTTCCCCTTGTCCATGGCTTTGGTGACTGTTTCAAAGAAGCCAGCCAAGTTTAACAGACATGATCTCCATTTGACAAAATCAAACTATGTGGGGTCAAGCATTTGGAGGTTGCCAATGTCCTTGTTTATAAGGTCCATGATAATGCGTTCCATGGCCTTGCAGATCAGGCTACGTAGGCTGATGGGCCTATAATTGCCTGGGTCAGTGGACACTCCACCTTTGTGTAGAGGGATGGCAGTGACTGTCCTCCATTCAGCTGGGATGAAGCTGGTGCTCAGGCTTTGGTTGAATAGAGTGGGGCTAATGGACCTGAGAGCTCATGCCTGAGTTCATGTAGGATACAGCCAGGGATGTTATTGGATCCCATGGAGACTGTATTTTTTGCCTTTGAGAGGGCATTAAGGACCTGCTCCCTGGTGATGAGGGGAGGGGGGCAAGTGCTGGGGGTGTCTTGGTTTACTGTTGGGGGGGGCAGGGGGGAGAAGTTTTCACTGAACCTGTCTGCCAGCAGGTTGGCTATATCTATGGCGTTTGTGTATGTGGTGTTATTGACCACCAGTTCAGAGCAGATTTGGGTGTTGTCTTTGAGACTGCAGACATATATGAAGAAGGCCTTGTGATTGTCCTTGGTGGATATGGCCAATTTGAACTCAAAGTTAGCCTTAGAGGATTTCACCAGTGACCTTATTTTCTTGTTCAGACAAAGGAGAAATTGCGTCCAACTTGGCACCTGCTCCTTCTTGGCCCTGGACAGCAATTTTTTCCTTCTATTATAGAGCTTGTTTATTTCTGCTGTCCACCAGACAGATTTACTCTTCCTTGAGGAAGATGATTTGGTCCTGTCAGGTATTGCGGAGTCCATACAGCTATGTAGATGCTCATATAGTTTGTTTACTTACACAACTGTACTATGTTTATTCATAAAGCATTGCTGCAGTAGCCTAAGCTGTATGGATTGAATACCAGAATTTACACATACTAGAAGGAGAAAGGATGGGGATCCAGGCGCTCCCGGAAAATGCTCCTAGCAAAGCTTATTCTAGACCTAGAAAAGGACTCTAGTTTGTAGTCCTTTGCATAAGCACTTACAGAGGACCAAGTAGCTGCCTCCAGAATGCTTTTAGAGTCCACTCCTTTCCAAAAAGCTACAGAAGAGGCCAAGGCTCTCACAGAATGAGCATTGATCCTTACTGGAAGAGTCTTATGGTAGGAATAACAAAAAGAAATAGCAAGAGACAACCATCTGGACATAGTCTGCTTGACATAAGTTGCCCTTTTTCCTTTTCTTTGCAGGAAAGAAATAGCTGTCCAGCTTTCCTGAAGGGTTTAATTCTGTCAAGATAATACCCCAGCTGCCTAAGCACATCCAGAGTATGAAGAATTGTTTCTCCCCGGTTATTAGGTCCTGGAAAGAAAACAGGGTGAAGGATAGCTTCACTTTGAAGCCACTTTAGACATAAGTGAAGGATTTGGTCTTAAAGAAACAGTCGTAACAGAATACTAAATATGGCTGACTCACCATAAGAGCATACGGCTCAGATACTCTTCTTGCAGATGTCAGGGCAATCAGTAGCAGTGTTTCCAATTAAAGAATCATAAATCAACCTGATACGCAGGATCAAAAGGAGATAGAGTTGTATGCCCAAGATGGCTACACATTGAGTAACAGCATAATTCTACCTCTCCCAGTGTGAAAACAGAAACTTAGCAGAGAAAGCAAGTAACTGGCAAGTAAGTGCACTGTGATGCCAGGAAAAAAGAAATACAGAGGACCTGAAGGAAAATCAGCTCACAAAAGGCAACGAAAAAACTCTTGACTGGGAAGCGTACTGTAGTTGTTCAGCAAAAAGCAGTGCAAGATCCAGACATAACTTCCAGTACCATAGAGGAAAGTATAAGACAACTGCACATAGACCTGACTAAAATAAATGAAACACTGATGGAGTATATCAACTCAAACAATAAAAGGCTGGAAAAAATGGAAGCTTTAAACAGATATTCAGATAAGGTGATAAAACTGCAAAACTCAGAGGTTATAGTGAAGAAAAGGCTAGCTTAATATGGCACTGCACAAGAAGAGAGCTTTCAAAAAAAAATAATAGAAATAAGAAGACAACACACAAAAAAAAAAAAACTGCATTTTGAAGCTGGAAGGAGAAGACTGAAGGAATTTGACTGGTTAATAAACAAAGCACAAATAAGCAACTGGACTGACTGATATTACCAGTAATGTATTGTGAATTGAAACACCTTGTATGCTCAAACCAAACTATGAGAAAACAGAAAAGAACCTTATCAGTTATGCAGTCTTACCAGCTCTTACCAACTTGGCAAAGACAAAGTACTAAAGGGGCAAAGCACTAAAAGTAAAGTAAAGTAGAGTAAGAGACAAGAAGAAGATGACAGAAGACATTGTACCTGATGTTGAATTGATTATTCAATTCCATTTGATTCCAGATGTACTGCACACATTACTGATTCAAAAGTAAATAGCCTAAATATTTTCAAAAAAAATTTCAAAAGATTTTCCTGAGAACAAAAAAATTTTTTGGAAATACAAAAATTGAGGAAGAAAAGGAAAAAAAGCTGCTGCTAAAACAAAAGGAGCTGCAAAAGCTTTTTAAACACCTTTTTAAACAATTACATTGACATTGACATTGTCACATTTTAATTAAATTATTGTAATATAAAATTAATCAAATTATAATTAATATATCATTATATATTATATATCATATAAACATTATATTTATTATTTAATTATGCCCTTTTTTTAACTATAGATTATAGTATCATTTTTAAAAATATACAAATTACCAATTTACATACCCACGCATTTAAATAATACAATAAACATACACCGGCGCAATCCTAGTTGACACATTTTAAATCACAAATAACACTTGCAAACATTTTCAATCATAACATTAACTCCCGACTTCTTTTAAACCTCATTCCTCCCCTGTATGTATTGTTCCCACAATTCCCATTTTTTCTTATGTAGTTTGGTTCTACTCTTTAAAGATCCCAATTCCAGTTGCTTTATCTCTGTTACTATCTATATTCACTACTTCTAATATAGTTGGTTTGGATTTTGATTTCCATTTTGTAGTAATTGCTTTTTTGTCAGCCACCATAATTAGACACTGCAAGCCCTTACCATGTCTAGGCAATTCCAATTCTGTATCATAACTCAGAAAAATCATATCCCTTGTCACACCAATCTGCCAACCCAGCATCTATGACAGTGCATCCCATAGGGAATCCTTAAAGTCTGACAACTCTCTGCACTCCCACAAAATATGTTCCCAACTACCTCTTTGTTCCCTGTCACATCTTCAACATTTGGTGTCTACCTGAGGAAAAATCCCCTGGAGTCTACTTGGCATGCAAAATATCTGTGTAAACATTTCCAGGCAAATATCATAAATCTTCTAGATTTTGTTGCATATTTGGGTGACATACATATATACTCCCACTGTTTCTTTGTGAATTACTTATCCAATCTCTATTCCTAATCCTTTCTAACCTGCAATGATTGGTTCTTATAGATATCATGCAACATTTTATATACTGTACTAATTATTCCTTTTTAATGGTAGCTTCTGCTTTAGCTTCTACTAAAAACTCTACCAGTGCTGATTTTTCATTTAGTACCATCCCTATTTATTTCTCTTTGCATATATTCTGATAGCAATCCTTGATAGGGAAGGCAATCTCTAACCTGCTTTCCAAATAAATTATTGGTCTCTTCCCATTCTGTTACCTTTCCCTCTGTAGTTATTTGCTCACAATACATTGGGTCTTTTGCCAGTTTTCTCCAATAAATTCCAGCCCCCTCTTGCCTATTGTCTATATCCCTAATTGCAGTTATCCCTATCAGCAGAATTTCCTTTCTGCATTCCTGTGATGGCTTAGTTCTTAGAATACTTTCCGCTACTTTATGAATATAATATTCTGTATGATTATTGTTATTATCCTTAAAGGCCTGCATCCAAAATCCCAGTCTCTATTTATATCTTGAGCTTCCCCCCTGTTTCAGCATCATCCCTTTCCACTTTGAGTTGTAGTTTTTGCTTCTTGCTCTTCTGGTAATAAAGAACACAAACAGACTGTGCTTGTGAAACTTCTTCCAGTGTTTCAGTGGAAAATGCTTGAGAGAGAGGGGGGAAAGCTCAAGAGTTAACTAGAAGAATCAAGACTACATTGAAAATGAACCAGAGACAGGGTTTGGTAGATGAAGATTAACGGGAATAGAACAAGAGAATCTAGAAATATTGGACTTTCTTGGATGTTATTAAACTTGTAGGGAATTCTAAAACATATACCCTACTTCATGTCATAAATGTTCAGAAAAGTACTCAAAAGAGGGGAAGAGGAGGGAGAAAGTTAACTGTAGGTAAAAAAAATCTTAATAGTACTATTTTGACAGGGCATGATTTTCTTTGCATGTTATAAAATAAATGTTTTCAGTTATTTTTAAGTGTAATGGGGATACTAATGTAAATAAGTGTTCCTGTTTTTTTCTTTTTTCTCCCTTCTTTTCTCTTTCTCTTTGTTCGGTTTTAAGAAATGCAGGTACTGCAATGTAAAAATATCTGATTAAAAGAGGATGACAAAAGAAAAAAATAGCATGCGTTTTCTCATTCTTGCATGGGTGATGACTGGGTTAAGAACATTAGCTTAATCTAGTAACAGGTTTTAAGAGAAAGCAAGTAAATGAAAAATACTGTAAGGCTTTTTTCTAATAAACAAAGGTATGCTTAGCAGTTTTATATCTGGTTTTCATGTCTCTAGCAGACAACCTGATGAAGAGAAATGGCTTGGAGAAAATGTTTTCTGAAAGCATTCAAGTGTTTTCCTAGCTGAGAGAGGTATAAAGATAAGACAGACCCAGACAGCACTTAATAGACTCACAGGCTGTGCCATGCATGTTAGCATGGATAACATTTTATTAGGTTATCTCAAATATGTGTGTGGCTGTCATTTGGAACATTTGTTCCTATTGGGAGGGTAAAACTTCAATATTTGAAGATGTACTTAGTTTTGTGTGTTATTATTAAATTAATAGGGTTTAAGGGGTATTGGGGTGTGTTTGTATTTTTGTTTGAGGGTTTTCAATAACACAAAAAGTACTGTAAGATGTGACATAGGCTCAAATGGAGATGGCAAGAAGCAATTGTATAAAAGATTAAACTGCCAACAGTTCATGCATGTAACACAAAAGCTGGGACTAGACATTTAACAAAAAAAGCGGTTATACATAAAAAGTGGGAATAATACATTTTCAAGAATATGATGCTTTCTATAATGTTTTTAAATGTTAATGGTTTCATAGATAAATACAAAAAAGAAAGAGTAGTGAACTATATTAAAAATGTAGAGTGCAAATAGCTATGCTACAGGAGACGCACTTGGAAAAAACTGAACATGTGAATTTGATAAAGAAATGTTTTCAGGATGGTTATTCAGTGGAAGACCTGGGGCAAGGGAAGAAAGGATTACTTATATTAATTTTAATAGAAGCTCCAATAGTGATGGAAGAATATAAAAAAAGACTATAATGGTAGATTTGTAGTACTAAGGGGCTACTGGCAAGGGAGGATTACACTGGCATGTATTTATATTCCACCAAAAACTGCTATAATGGAGCTTAAGAAAATTCTACAAGAAATAATTAGCTTTTAGCAAAGAATATTATTTATAGGTGGGGATTAGAATTTAATTTGCAACAGTGAAGATGTGTCTGGGAGGCCCAGAAGGGAAAATGTAGCAAAGGTGGGTAGATTTTTAAAGAAATTTATGAAAATACTTGGCATGTAAGATGTCAGTTCAGTACTAGGAGTTCAGAGTGAATTTACATATTTTTCTCCAAGGTACAAAAACTGGACTAGGCTAGACAGAATTTACATTTTACAGGAACATGTGCATTTAATTGAATGTCTTGATATGTACCCAATAACTATTTCAGATCATGCGCCAATAATATATAAAATAAAAGCACAGGGTAATGAAATAAAAATGAGACACTGGCACTTTCCCACCTCTCTGTTGAAAATAGAGGAATTTAAAGAATGGGTAGTGGAAATTATTTAGGAGCTATTAGAGAAGATAGAAATTCCTTCTGCAAATATAACTAGAAAGTGGGATAAAATTAAACTGGAGATTAAAACTAGGATGGCAATAAAAGAAAATGATAATATGGTTAAGAAGTAACAAGAATTGTTTAGAGGGACTGACAAATGTTAAAGCATTGCAAAATAGGGGGAATGTCACAGAACAAGAAGAGGAGCAACTGCAGAATGCTAAACAGAAACTAAAGGTTTATTTGAATAATATGCATGAGTTTAGAAAGATTTCTGTTAAGCAATTGTTTTTGATAACAACTCTAGAGCACAAAAACTTTTAGCACAAAGGCTCAGGCAACAGAAAGTAGAAAGGGCTGTCACCAAGCTTAGGAAGCTTATATCAAGGAAGATAACAAGGGATCATGCAGAAGCATTAAAAATATTTTGGAAAATCTCTGAAAGTCTGTATAAAGCAGAGAAATATGGAAATCAAGAAAAGGTATAAATGGAAATGCTTATGTAAGAATTAAATAGGCCAAGGTTAGCGGTAGCATTAACAGTTAGGATAGGAGGAGATGAGATAAAAATAGTGATGCATAACCAATCTACAGGAAAGTCCCCAAGAGTAGATGGTATTCCTGTGGAAGTTTGGAAATTAGGAGGGAAAACAAACTGTTAAAGATCTGTAAAGATTTGGAAGGTTTTGTTTAACAGTATTTTAAGAGGAGGAGAAGTGCCAACATCCTGGAAGAAAGCAGTGGTAGGTGTAATACCTAAACCGGGTAAAGATCCATCAGAGTCAGCTTCATACAGCCCTATTTCAATACTAAGCAATGAATATAGAGTGTTTATGTCTATAATGGCTAAAAGAATGGCAAGTGTGATGCCAACATTGATATATATGGATCAGTGTGGTTTTGTGGAGGGGAGGCAAACATTTGACAACATTAACAGAACACTGATGATTCAGAGGGAAGCAGAGTGTAAGAAAATACCACTGCTGTTGGTGGGTCTTGATGCAGAGAAAGCATTTGACAGAGTAAGCTAGGACTGCATGAGCAGAACTATGGAAGCATTTACATTCTCTGATAAAATTATGAGGCTGATTAGGAGGATATATGAGGGATCAGAGGCAAAAATTAAAGTGGGTGCAGTCCTCTCTGATAATTTCTGCTTAAGCAGATGAACCAGATAGGTGTCTCCTCTCTCCCCTTTGTTATTTGTATTATATTTAGAACTATTGGCAAAGAAAATAAGGGATTCAGAAATTCAAGGATATAATTGGTATGGTAGTCAAGAAAAGCTGGCTCTATTTGCAGATGATATTATTTTATACCTGACAAAACCAGAAAAGGGCATTACAGTGTTGTGGAACATTGTGAGACAGTTTCAAATCCTTTCATGATACAAAATTAATGAATTTAAAACAAAGGCAATAGTGGAAAATTATGTACCCACACACAGATTGGTTCAGCAATATCCATATTTATGGGGACATGATAAAATGAAGCATTTAGGAGTATGGATTAAAAATGATTCTGGTCTGGCAGCTTAGGATATGTGGGAAGAGACTAAACAAAAGATAACACAAAAACTGAGAAAATGGAAGCTATGTTTTATGGATATCGATAGTAAGATACAAGCAGTTAAAATGTTTTTAGTCCCTTTAGTCTTATACACAGGTCAGGCATATTTTTATCAACTGGAGAAGAAGTTGTGGACAATAATTAATAAAGAGCTAAAGGATTTTTTGTGGGAGGGGAATATGGCAAGAGTCAAGTGAGATAAGCTTATTCTTCCAACAGAACAAGGTGGACTGGGATTACCCGATTTGAAGGGGTATTTCAGAGCAACACAGTTAAGGCTCCTATACATAGCACATGCAGAAAATTATAATTCAAAGTGAAAAGAGATGATGATGAAACAAGGGGAAAGCTGAAGAAACAAGGCGAGACTACTGGGATTTTGGATACAGACCTTTAAGGAGAATAACAATAATCATACAGGATATTATATTCATAAAGTAGCAAAAAGTATTCTAAGAACTAAGCCAATGTAGGAATGGAGAAAGGAGATTCTGCTGATAGGGTTGATTGCAATTAGGGATTAGGGATACAGACCATAGATAAGAGGAATCTGGAATTTATTGGACAAAACTGGGAAAGGAACCAAGGTATTGGGAGGAAATAACTAGAGAGAGAAAGGTAATAGAATGGGAAGACGCCAAGAACTTACTCGGACTGCAGGTTAGAGATTGCCTTCCCTGTCAAGGATTGATTTCAGATCATAGGTACAGAGAAAGAAATTGGGGGGGGGGGCTAAATGAAAGACCTGCACTGGTAGATGTTTTAGTAGAATTTAGAACAGAAGTTGCTATTAAGAAAGGAATAATTAGTAGAACATATAAAATATTATATGATAACTATAAGGATTAATCAGAGGAGGTTAGAAAGCATTGGGAAGATAGTTTGGATAAGCAATTCACAAAGAAACAATGGGGGGATATATTTATGTCTCCCAAATATGCAACAAAGTCTAGAAGATTTAGGGTCTTTGCTTGGAAGTGTTTACATATGTATTTTTATACCCCAAGTAGACTCCAAAGAATTTTTCCTCAGGTAGACAGCAAATGTTGGAGGTATGGTGGGGAAAGCGGTAACTGGGAACATATTTTCTGGGTGTGTAATGAGTTGCCAGACTATAAAGATTCCCCGCAGACTGTTCTGTCAGAGATACAGGGTAAGCAAATTGGTGTAACTATGGAAATTATTTTTTTGAGCTATGATATAGAATCGCAGTTGTCTAGATGTAATAAGACCTTGCTGAGTTTAATTATGGTGACTGCCAAAAAAGCAATTACTAGAAAATGGAAATCAAAGTTTAAACCAACTTTACTAGAAGTAGCAAAGATAGTAACAGAGATAAACAACTGGAATTGGGATTTTTAGAAAAGGGTAGGAGCAAATTACATAGGAAAAAATGGGAATTGTGGGATCAATATATGAAGAGGAGGAATGTTGTTTAAAAGAAGGCAGGATTTGAATGAGCTATGTAATGTTTGACTGATAATGATCGAATATATTAGAAGTGATGTATAATGTTTGCAGCTACGGTTGTATCACAGTGCTTTGCAATGTATAATGTTTGCAACTGAAATTTTGTCGGAATGGTTTATTTTCATTTATATAAATGTAAAATTGCCTATGTTATATGTGATAATTTAATAAAGATGCTTCTTTTTAAAAAAAAGGAGATAACGTTAACATTTCCAAATCAAAGTTAAGATCCCAGGTAGGTGCCACTTTGTTTTCTAAGTGGGTGCATAAGTAAAACTCCTTTCAAGAAAAGCTTGAGCAAGGACCATAATAAAAGGGGAGGATCCATTGGCAGGTATTCTGAAATGGCCAAGAGATAAATCTTGACAGAGGAATATGAAAAGCCAGAAGATAATAGCTTGAAGAAATATTGTAAAACTAGTGGTTCAAAAACCCTGAATGGCCCCTGGTTCTTAGTGCAGCACCAGCTAGTAAATCTTGTCCATTTACTATTATAAGATTTCCTAGAAGAAGGTTTAGTTGCCTCCTTTAACACCTGTTACATGCCCTTAAAAAAGGTACCTAAAAGGCATTAAAGTTGAATTACTCAGGCAGACAGTGGTAGTTGCTTGAGAGTGGGATGTATCAAACACTCTTTGTCTTGTTTGACTAGATCCATAGTGTGAGGAAACTTGTGGTAATTGCCTTTGGTTAATTCCATAAGAAGGTAGAACCACTTTTGCCTGGACCAGAGGGGAGTCACTGCAATGATTCTTGAAGAGTCTTTCTGAATCTTCAGAATGACCTTTTATATCAGTAGAAAGGGTGTAAATGCGTACAGGAACATTCCTATCCAAGAGACTGAAAAAAAAAAAACATCTGTTTCCAGGCCTGCTCGTAAATAATCCTGGAGTTGAATTTCTTCAGTTTTCTGTTTTGAAAAGAGACAAACTGATCTATTGGAATAGTTTCACATAACTGGACTAATTCCCAGAAGATCCCTCCCTTCAATTTCCATTCATATGGGTCTGTTGTGGAACTGCTCAGCTTGTGAACCACAGCATTTTGCCCTGACAGGATATAGGAAGCTTTGAGGGTTAAGCAGTGCTGAATTGTTACCTCCCAAACTACTATAGCCAGCATGCACAGGGTGCAAGTTCTGGTAACCCCCCAATTTATGTACCACATGACTGTGGTGTTATCTGTGATCACTTGATGTGGCCCTGGAGACTACAGATGATGCAGAGAATTGAGAGGATGAATCCATCCATCCACAACTCCTTTTTCCTATTTTTGCACATGGGGCCAGGGTGTCACATCATTAGTGACAGTCATCTAGAGCCAAGGTTTACACTGCCGGGTGGCTAGCCCTGCCGCTGTAGTTCTTCCATACCACTCGCATGCACATTCACACCTATGGCCAATTTAGAGTGTACAATTCACCTACTGCATGTCTTTTGAATGTGGGAGGAGGAAACTGGAACACCCGGAGGAAACACACACGAATACAATGAGGACATGCAGACTTTGCACAGAAGGCACCCTAGCCAAGAATTGAACCAGGGAACCCGTTGCTGTGAGGCAACAACACTATCCACTGCATTATCCTTTGGGTTTTCTTTTACTCTAAGGGTGTAAACAAAGCATCTGCCTCTTGTGATAGCTCACTGAAATGGTAGATTATTTACATTTTTGCTTATATAGACAACTTACTTACATTTGCAGTCTTTCTCAGAGTGTCAGGAGTCCATTACATGGATAAGAAATCTCCTTCTCAAGCTAGGATTCCAGGTCAACATTAAACGCATCCTTGACTCCTTCTCACAGATTGTTCTTAGGGTGCCTTCTAGAAACTGCAATGCATAAAAATATTCCTGTCTCAAGAAAAAGTAGTCATGTATATGGAATTGTTCCTGACCCTCTCCATTCAGTCTCAGACTTCTGCAAGAGAATACCTTAGGATACTAGGTTTTGTGGTTTCTCCCTATGCCAGATTGCATATGAGAAAAAATCAGTGGTTCCTGTAAGCACTATGATGCCAACATCTTCTCCCCTTGACACTTCAGATTCCTGTGTTGGGCTTTGTAAAAACAGAGTTTCTTTGGTGGGTACACCGGATATCACTAAACCCACATATCCCCTTTTTCTCTGACTAGCTTTACATAATCTGTGCAGTGGTGAAAAACAGCCATCTCTTTTACACTGATGTACTTTGGCCTGCCCTGTCCTCCTTGTTCCATAGAACATGCACTTTTTCCTCCACAGACACAGCCTCCCATGCAAAATCCAGTGCATATGTTGTTACAGATTATGTAAGGCTAGTAACAATGATTCCAGGGACAGCATTTTGAACTTTGAAACTTTCACAAACAGGCTGAGAAAGGAAGGGTCCAGAACTGGTCTCCAAGAGGGATCCTTATTTGGCACCAGAAAAACTCTTGAATAAAAACCTTTTCCACACTGTTCTGGAGGAACTGGTTCTATGACTACTAAAGAAAGGATTTAGTTGATGACTGGAGGAAATAGGGGTGTCTGATTTGAAGGATGAGGGGTATCTCCTAGAAAGTAGGGAGGCTTCCCCCACTGCCATCTTTAACCCTCCTGAACAACATTTAGAACCCATTTGTCTGAAACCATCTGATGCTAAACAGGAAGGTGAAGACCCAGGTTCTGGTGCAGGTTTAAGGTAGGTAAGGATTGGGGAGGGGGTGCTGCAGCAGTCATTCCATGTTATTGAACTGTCTGTTTTTCTTGAAGGTTCCTTCTTTCTTTTTGAACATTCTTGCCACTTATCTGGCACACCTGCACATTAGGATTCTGTTACAATTGTGTACTTTGTTTTCTGAAAAGGAATCTGAGATTGCAGCAAAGGTTTTAGTAAATTTAGAAAAGGAGGGCTGAAAATCTAAGTAGCCCTCTAAATCAATTTTCCTCTTTCATCAAGCTGTGAGTACCTGAGTAGCAAAAGGACCAAACAAAACTTCCTTATCCAAAGGAGCATTTAACATTGCAGAAGCTACTGCACTGGGCATAGAGCCAGCAGAGTCACACTTTAAAGAATGTTTAGTTACCTGGGTAATAGAAACAATAAAAAAAATCAAATAGGACTTACTTTCTTAAAAGGGAAAACTGGTAGTAATGTTCCTCAGTATGTCAAAAGGAGCCAACAGATACTTATGTTAACATGCAAGCCTGATAATTTAGAACTCTAAAGTCTAAAGTGGTAGAAGGATAACATCTCTTCCCAAATCTGTCAAAAGCTTTCACGTCCTTGTCAGAGTGAGAGAGACATGCATTGACTACTTTTGATTTGACACAGAAGTAGCTGCTAGAGCAGATCTGGAATAAGAAAACAAATATTTGTCAGGCTGGGGAACTTTATAAGGTCTGCTTGCATTTTTAGGAGCTGCAGGTTGACTGTCAGGCATATTGAAAGCTATATCAACAACATGTAATAAATCATTGTATTACTTCAGAGAAGCTGGAATATCAGTCTGCTTCCACTGAAACATCTTAGCCATTCTAGAATTAGATTCAAAAAAGAAAAAACAAAAAATTCCATTATAGGAGACTTAGAGGAACACGTTTCTCAGAGTCAGACTCTGGAACTTGGGAAGAAAAAAAATAGAAGATGCCCTTTCCCAGTCCCTTCTCTCATAATCAGACAGGGAATTCTCATAAACTGAGAGAAATTACTTTTGTTAACAAAAATTGCAGTCACCCTTCAGTAGTTTTAATGTCTGTAATAAACCTTGAGGCAAGATAAACTCTTCCATATCTACAGAAAAAGTCTGAGGAAGATAAATGTTTTAAGCTTTTGTTTCTTTTCTCCTAGGGACACCTATAGAAGGAGACTGAGCACTGCATGGAGCTTCATCTTGGTGACCTGACCAGGTCTCTTAGCCTGTCTATTCAGGGGATGCACTCCCTGCTCACACCTCTAAAACTGACAAGAGTAGCTCTCCTATACCTGGCAAAGGCACATGAACAGCAGCAGCAGAGGATGTGACTGACTCCTGGTCCATGGTGACTTAAGTGACTATACCAGAGGGATCTGGAAAATATGTGAATTGTCTGAAGTACCAGTATTGGCCACAGCTGAGACACCTACCAGCTGTATTGGCAAGGGCTTCCTTAACGGTTTATGTAATTTGTGTGTGGAGGACTTTGGCTCTCAGCCTGCTGCTTTTCTCCACTTGGAGCTCATGCAACTAACAGTTTTGGTGCAAGTGGAAGGAGCCTAAGGCTTTGGAAGTCTGGCCATCCGTTATATCCTAGGCAGGATTTAATCTCTATTGCTTAGGCTACTGCAGCAGTGATTTATGAATGAACATCATGGGGATGGGATGCAAGTTGGTAATATGAATAAAGTACTGGCTGATGTAAAAGAAACAGAGAATAGAGTTAGGCAGAAGTTCTCTGGTGAGAAGCCAGTACTGAGTTGTATACTGCAGGGATTAGTAGTGAGTCTGGTCTTGTGCAGCCGTTTGCATGCAGAATAACTAGGAGAGATGAGCATAATAACAATCTATTTGTTGACAGAGCAAACACAGATACATTACCCTGAGGTGAGAGAAATGAACTTCAGCAAGCCCTGGTAAAGTGTTTGCAGGTACATGAAGTGCAAAATTAAACAGTCTGAGTGAGGGACATCTAGGTGTGACAAAGAGGCTGGGACTGGCTTGCAACGGAAGGAGATATGAGTATGAGTATTGTTCCTATATGCAGTTATACAGTACAGTATGAGCATGCCATGGAGAAGACCTGTAAGTTAAAGGGATATATGAATGGATTAAGGCAAGCAGATCTCATTGTTACAGTATGCACATCACTGGCAAGATCACACTGGAACACACTGTGCAGTTTTGGGGACTTCCAAGATGCCAGGTAGAAGAGGGTGCTGAAATATGAGAAAGAAATGAAAGCAGTATGTGTGTACTGTCTAGAAGAATGAAGAAAAGCCATGATATGGACTAATTGCTTTCTCCTAAATCAATTTTGGAGTGGTCTTTAGAAGGAAGAAAGGATGAGTAGAAAGTATAGGAACAGGAGGCAGAATATAAGATCAAATCTGAGTTACAGGGATTTTTTTATACGGAGGAGGGTGGGATTCTAAAGTTTGCCAGAAAAATTGGTGGAGCTTAGATGATTAGAGAAGCAAGTGAATTACTAAGGCATTAGTTTTCTGCGTTTGGATTGTGTGAGTGAGTGAGTGTGTGTGTGTGTGTGTGTGTGTGTGTGTGTGTGTGTGTGTGTGTGTGTGTGTGTGTGCGTGCGTGTGTGTGTGTGTGTGTGTGTGTGTGTGTGTGTGTGTGTGTGTGTGTGTGTGTATTTGTATGTATATATATATATATGTATGTTGACCTTGCCTGACAGATAATGCAATATGCCTGTACAGATAGCATTGAACTTTAATACGGTCCATGAATGGTCATTGCCTATTTCACTGATGAGTCCTAATAAAGATAAAATGTGTCTGTAGTTGATGGAGACTGGCTTGTTGGTCTGACTATAGTATTAAAGACGTATATGTCACTGTGTGTTATAGTGCCATTGCGCTGAAACATCTTTGTAGTTTCAGTGGAAATTTACATATCTGCTATGATGACATCATAAAGGAAGTTTTCCAGATAGCTTTTTACAGATGTTTCTGTGTTTTGCAAAAGTTTTGCGGTTTGGTCTTTTATACATCTGCCATGGGACTATTGCTCTTTGGACTAAGCATACTGTCAATCTTTTCCACTCAAATACCATGTATTTGATTTATGCACTAAGGATTTTTATAAGGAGGTATAGTTCAGTAATTCAAACAAAAGTGTCTGAACACCATTTTAAAGAAAAAGAATGAATCAGAATTTGAAAAATTTAGAATACAAAGGGTTTATGTTGGTGGCTGTGCCCCATTAACTCTGGCAGTGGGGGAAAGGAGACTTCCACTGTAGGAACCCCTTGCAAAAAATTTAATTTTAGCCACAGTGTAGTAAGAATGGAAGCACATATTTGTTTCAAACAACTGAAATACTTCCTGTTTTTGATGCTTTTTTAAAACATGATAATTTTGAGATCAATTTTCTTAGATTAATGTGTTTGCAACTAAATGAGTAAGCTTCTTCAGCTGGTGTTTTAGTTTCTAAATGGAGTAATATGGTAATGTGTTTTATTTTTTTTTTCTGTTTAGAATAAGGAGGAAGGAAGGGACATCCCTGCTACCTTTTTACTACTGGTAGTACTGTTTTAGTGTGTAGGGATCTGTACCTTTTCACACATTTTATCATTTCTTTATTAATGCTGCCACATTCTCATATTCTTGATATGGTGTCAGTGGTGTAGTTGTGAAACGCCATACTGCTTATTTTCTGCTTTAGATCATTGTTTATTATATTGAAGTTTAGGGAGTGTTGTCATTGTAGCCATATTGATGACTTCTTCCTCCTGCATGCTTTTGCTGTGTAAAATCTCAAAAAGGAATTGCTGCTGATATATATTTTTTGTAATATGCTTTTCTAACACCCTTTAAGAACCCCGTGCATATTTATATATCATATTTGTATGGGACTTGAGGGTCTCTGCCGCACTGCTACAACTAAAAATAAACATCTGAACATAATACCAACATCAAACACTAAACAATGAGCAAAGAGAAGTATTTATTCATTTCGGTGTAGGTAAGTAATGATGTTGTTTAATGCATTTGGTGTGTGGCCCTATGGGTGTATTAGAAGAAAATGGGAAGCATGAGAAATATGTTATCTAGAGGAGCAGCATACCCGGTGAGATGGCCAACAGAAGTCAATAACTGCCACCAGATTTACTCTCCAAATCCAAAAAAGCAGCTGATGATCTGCTGGCCATGATGTATAACTACCAGGTGCCAGCAAATACTCAATCTTTGTAAACACTGTTATAATGGAAGTTGTGATTTTACTAATTTGAAGCTCCATAAGTCCCCCCTTCTTATATTACTTTCTTTTGTTGCTGTTGCTAAGCAAGGAAAGCATTTAACAATGCTATTTCGTTTTGAATGTAATTATACTGTAATTGTATTATTTGACAGTGTAGCTTTAAAGTGTCTTAGTTATCTTGAAGACAGTAAAACAAGCTGATAACCAGTGCTGTCAGTTGTTCTAAGTATGAAACTCTAAGTCTTAGCATTAAAAATTACAAGACGCAACTGTCTCTCATTTTCTACATTTAATTTGTCAATAGGTTTTGAAAGCTTATGAAAACATAGATGTTACACTTTATATTATCTTCTATGAAAAAAACATTTTTGATGAGAAGTTAAAATAAAATCGCTGCTCATGGAAAGAGTAGTGTGGAGTATTTTTTTAAAACAAGAAACATCTTTATTAAATTATCACATATGACATAGGCGATCTTACATTTATATAAATGAAAACAACCGAAAATAAGTGGATTCCTCAAAACCAATAAACCAAAAAAGCAGGAATCACAGAAAGGAAAATGCAGGTTCCAATCAAAAGTTCCACTCAAAAGTTTATTAAATACTGTTCACAAAGAAAATGAAACGAATTCCAACATTAACGCTGTTACACATTAAGCGTTTTCGTCTGTGTTTAAACCAGACTTCATCAGATGACCAGTGTATTGAACCAACTCATATATATATATACAGATTTAAAACCATCAATTAACCTGTCCTAATTAGAAACCATTAATCAACCAATTACTTTTTAAAAATAAATTATTTGCGCTTAAAATATACATTACAAACCCCTCAAGTAAAATAAAAATAAAAATCAAGATAAAACATATTCACAATAAATAATTTAGGAAAGATTTTTTAAGGTTAATAAATAAATGTTTAAAATAAATCCCATTATGTTAAAAAACTGGGCTATAATAGTAAATTTATTAAATATGTGTATACTGCCCTCTACTGGGAAATTAAATACTAACTAGCAGCAATAAATTCAAAGTTTAGCTGCTCTTAATTTCAATAAGGGCATAATGGTAATAAAATCATTCAAACTGGGGGGATTGTTTGCTTCCAGTGTTACTTGCCACCAAAGTTCCCTATATTCTATTTTTTCTTCCCATGGTCCCCCCCGATATCATTCTGAATTTGTTCTAATACCATGAATAGGAATTTGGCTCTCCCACATACCTTGGTATGTTTAAATAAAGCATTTGAACCTTTTCCTGTTCTAATATCATTAAGATGTTCATAAATCCTTCCTTTTTAATTTTCTTTCCGTTTTCCCAATATAGAAGGAATTACAGATGGAACAAATTGCTAGAAACACAATTCCTTTGGATTCACAATTATAGAAGTTATTGCTATAAATCCATCTATCCCTACTTTCTAAATAAAATGTATCCATTTTTAAAATATGGGTACATTGTGTACAGTGGCCACATTTATATGTGCCTACCTTGTTTTTCCTATTAAGGTGTCCTTGGTTTTTATTTTCCAGGATGTTTCTAATACTTTGAGAATTTTTATATATAATATTAGATGGCATTTCTTCTAGCTTAACTATATCAGTTATAGAAGTAAATCTATCCCATTCCTTTGTGAAAATTTTTCTTGTTTTATTATTAAGGGCATTATATTCTAAGGTTAGAGGCAGCTGGAAATTTTCTTTGTTATTTCCATTCTCTACTCTTTTTTCATCAGTTGGCTTTATTTGTTTCACAATGGGAATAAATCTGTCATTTCTACCTCTCTCTACTTCCTCTCTAATGTTTCTAATCATGTTTATGGGGCACCCCCTTTCTAAAAACATGTTTTCCAATAAATCACATTCTTTTGTAAATTCCATATCTGAACTAGTCATGCGACACCCTCTCACAAACTGCCCCTTGACAATATTTTTCTTGCAGTGCATGGGGTGTGCACTATCAAAATGTAAATAAGCATTACAATAGGTGGGCTTTCTATATATTTTGGTCTCTAAGTTCTTCCCCATCTTATATATATCTGTATCAAGATATTGTAAGTTAGTATCTGATATTTTATAGGTAAATCTTAAAAAATCAGTAGTTTGGTTTAAATAAACTATGAATTCTTCAAATCTTTCTTTCCCTCCAATCCAGAATATAACAATATCATCCAGGAATCTACGGTAAAGAATCCAATTAACATTAAAAGAGGAATTTAGGATATATTCAGCCTCCCATTTAGCCAAAACCAAGTTAGCATAGGTAGGGGTGCAGGCTGCTCCCATTGCCACCCCCTGAATTTGTTGAAAAAACTCTCCATTAAAATATAAAAAATTGTTTTTTAATGCCATCTCCATTAACCAAACATTTACTAGTTTCTCATTAGATGTTAAAATGTTACTTTCATATACTATTTCTTCAAACATACTCGTTCCTTTACTATAAGGTATAGAGGAAAATAAATCTATTACGTCTGTTGTTATAAATAAAAAGTCTTTGTGGTATAGCCTACCAGAGATTTCTTTAAGAAGGTCCCATGAATCCTTTAATATAGATTTATTTTCCACCCATATTTTCTTAATTTTAGAGTCTACATATTTTGCTAATGGGTGGGTTTTGGATCCTTCTGCTGATACTATTGGCCTTAATGGGGGGTCTTCCTCATTTTTGTGTGTCTTTGGTATCCCAAAGATGGTGGGTACCTTTGGTTTATCCACTTGAAGAAATAAAAATGTACTATAATCAATAAGACCTTCGTTTAACATGTCCCTTAGAATCAAATCTATCTTGTTATATGCTATGTTAATTTCATTTTTGGAAACATAGCTATATTTTGTATCATCCCGCAATATAGCATGCATTTTGCTATCATATTCAATTTTATCCATTATAACAATACCTCCTCCTTTATCTGGTATCATTATTCTTATATTAGGGTCATTTTTCATTTCATATAATAACTGTCTTTCCTTTTTATTCAGGTTAGCATGATATCTAGTATTTACTTCTTCTTTCCTAATTTCTTTTTCCATTATTTTCTCCAAATTACTTAATTGGGGGTCTAAAGGTGGATTATAGGTAGTTTTATGTTTAAGTTCTTTACTATAATCCATTATTTCATTAGGGAGCATAATTCTTAAATTGACTTTTCTTAAAAAAGTTTTTATATCCATTAAGGTTTTGACTATGTCACCCTTAATATAAGGGATAAATTTTAAACCCTTAGACAAAAGTCTGAAATGTTCCTTTTCTAGATCTAAATTACTAAAATTAAAAATAGTGAAATTATCAAAAATACATCTATTCCCAATAGTAGTTATTTCTTGTTGTGTGTTGTCGGTAGGGTGGGTATTAATTAAAATCTCCCCCTCCCCCTTCCCCCCCCCCCACATTGAAAATTTGGTAGTACAGGGCCTTGTTTTGTTCAGAAGTCTTTCAGACCTTCTTAAAGGTGGAAAAGCCTGTTCATAATCAACATCCTGTTCTATAAGTCCTGGTTCATCATTATGCCAATTTTCTGTCTCTTTATTTGCTTGATTTAGCTGCACATCATGTGTATAACGTTTGTGTGGGGGGTTGGGGTAGCTACAATTACTACTATATTCATTTATGTCCCTATCTAGTTTCTTAATTTTTCTTTGTATTAAATTCTCACTAGTCTTATCTATGTCTTTCCTAATATTGAAATATTTTTCTTTTTCATCTTCTACGGTATACATTATATCATTTTTAATACACTGGTCTAAAGCATCACTTTCCTTTTGTACATCTTCATAAATGAAAACAAACCATCCTGATAAAATTCTAGTTGCAAACATTGTACACTACAAGCCATGTTGGCACAATTGTAGTTGCAAACATTATATATCACTTATAATCTACCCAATCATTGTCAATCAGACATTACATAGCTCATTCAAGTCCTACCTTCTTTTAAACCTCATTCCTCCCAGTATGTATTGTTCCTACAATTCCCATTTTTCCTATGTAATTTCCCCCTACCATTTTCTAACGATCTCAATTCCAGTGGTTTATCTCTGTTACTATAGTCACTACTTCTAGTAAAGTTGGTTTAGACTTTGATTTCCATTTTCTAGTAATTGCTTTTTTGGCAGCCTCCATCATTAGATTCAGCAAGGCCTTACTATGCCTAGACAAATCCGATTCTGTATCATAGCTAAGAAAAATCATTTCCCTAGTTACATCAATTCCTCTCACCCAGCATCTCTGACAGAGCAGTCTGCAGGGAATGTTTAAAGTCTGCCAACTCATTATACTCCCCAAAAAATATGTTCCCAATTACCTCTTTCTTCCCCATCACAATGTCAACATTTGATGTCTACTTGAGGAAAAATTCTCTGGAGTCTACTGAGGATATAAAACCATCTATGTAAACATTTCCAAGAACAAATCCTAAATCTTCTAAATATTGTTGCGTATTTGAGAGACATACATATATCCCCCATTGTTTCTTTGTGAATTACTTATCCAGTCTCTCTTCCCAATCCTTTCTAACTGCCTCTGATTGATTCTTATAGTTATCATGCAATATTTTATATGCTGTACTAATTATTCCTTTTTAAAGGCAGCTTTTGTTCTAGATTCTACTAAAATTTCTGCCAGTGCTGGTCTTTCATTAAGGACCCCCTATTTCTTTCTCTTTGCCTATGCTCTGATATCAGTCATTAATAGGGAAGGCAGTCTCTAAGCTGCAGTTCAAATAAATTCTTGATGTCTTCCCATTCTATTACCTTTCCCTCTTGAGTTATGTGCTCCCAATAACTTGGTTTCTTTTGCCAGTTTTCTCCAATAAATTCCAACCCCCTCTTGCCTATTGTCTGTACCCCTAATTGCAGTCATCACTACTGGCAAAATCTCCTTTCTCCATTCCCATGTTGGTTTAGTTTTTAGAAGACTTTCTGCTTCTTTATGATTATTATATTCTGTATGAGTATTGTAATTCTCCTTAAGGGACTGCATCTGAAATCAGTCTTTCCGTGTTACTTAAGTTTCCCTCTGTTTCATCATCATCCCTTTCTACTTTGAATTATAGTTTTCTGCTTGTGCTATGTACAAGAGCCTTAACTGTGTTGTTGTAAAATAACCCTTCAAATTGGGTAATCCCAATCCACCTTGTTCTATTGGAAGAATCAGCTTATCCCACTTAACTCTTGCCATCTTCCCTTTGCAGATAAAATCCTTCAGCTCTTTATTAATTGCTATCCACAACTTCTCTGGTTGATAAAAAGATGTTTTACCTGTGTATAAGACTAAAGAAACTAAACATTTTAACTGCTTGTATCTTGCTATTCATATCCATATAATACAGCTTCCATTTTCTCAGTTTTTTGTATCATCTTTTGTTTAGTCTCTTTGAACAAATCTTTAGCTGACATACCAGAATCATTTTTAATCCATCCTCTTAAATACTTTATTTTGCCATGTCCCCAAAATGTGGATATTGCTGAACCAATTTGTGTGTGGGTACATAATTTACCACAATTGCCTTTGTTTTAGCTTCATTAATTTTGTATCTCTTAAAGATGTGAAACTGTTTCAAAATGTTCCATAACACTGTAATGTCCTTTTCTGGTTTTGTCAGGTATAAAATAATATCATCTGCAAATAGAGCCGATTTTTCTTGACTACCATACCAGTTATATTCTTGAATTTCTGAGTCTCTTATTTTCTTTGCCAATGGTTATAATTATAATGCAAATAACAAAGGGAAAAGAGGACACCCCTGCCCGGTTCCTCTGCTCAAGCAGAAATTATCAGAGATGACCCACCCAGTTTAATTTTTGCCTTTGATCCGTCATACATCCTCCTAACCAACCTTATAATGTTATCAAGGAATGCAAATGCTTCCATTGCCCTGGTCATAAAGTCCGAGCTTACTCTGTGAAATGCATTCTCTGCATCAAGACCCACCAACAGCACTATTTTGTTCTTACATTCTGCTTCCCTCTAAATGATTACTGTTTTGTTAATGTTGTCAAATGTTTGCCTCCCTTCCACAAAACCTCATTGATCCATATCTGTCAGCTTTGGCATCACTTTTGCCATTCTTTTAGTCATTATAAACACAAACACCTTATAATTTTGATTTAGTATTGAAATGGGCCTGTATGAAGCTGGATCTGATGGCTCTCTACCCTCTTTAGTTATAACAGCTACTACTACTTTCTCCCAGGATGGCAGTACTTCTCCTCCTCTTAAAATACTGTTAAACAAAACCTTCCAGAGCTTTATCAGTTTTTCCCTCCTAGCTTTCAAACTTCGACAGAAATACCATGCATTATTACAGACTTTCTTGTAAATTGGTTATACATCACCATTTTTATCTCATCTCCTCCTATCTTAACTTTTAGTGATTGAGCCTCATCTACCTCTACCCTTGGCATATTTAATACTTCCATAAACATTTCTATTTGTACCTTTTATTGATTTTCATATTTCTCGGCTTTATACAGACTTTCATAGAATTTCTGAAATATTTCTAATACGTCTACAGGATCTCTTGTTACCTTCCTTGTTATAGGCTCCTTAGGTTTGGCGACAGCCCTTTCTACTTTCTCTTGCCTGAGTCATTCTGCTAAAAGTTTTTGTGCTCTAGAGTTATTATCAAAAAACAGTTGCTTAACAGCAGTCTTTCTAAATTAATGCATGTAATTGAGATAATTCCTTATTTTCTGTTTAGCATTCTGCAGTTGCTCCTTTTGTTCTGTGAGATTCCCCCTGTTCTGCAGTACTTTAACATTTGTCATTCCCTCTAAATAAGTCTTGTTACTTCTTAGCCATATCTCCCTTTCTTTTATTTCCACCCCATTTTTAAACTCCAAATTAATTGTATCCCACTCGCTAGCTATATTTTTCAGAAGAAATTTCTATCTTCTGTAATATTTCCTGAATAATTTCCACTACCCATTCCTTAAATTCCTCTCTTTTCAACAGATAGGTGGGAAAGCACTAGTGTCTTATTTGTATTCATTACTCTGTGTTTTTATTTTAGTTATTATTGGTGGATGATCTGAAATAGTTATTCGGTGCATATGAAGATCTTCAATTAAATGCATATGTTCCTGTGAAATGTAAATTCTTTATAGCCTAGCCCAGTTTTTGTATCTTGGGGAATAATATGTAAATTTACTCTGAACTCCTAATACTGAATTCAAATCTTCCATGCCAAATATTTTTATGAATTTCTTTAAAAAACTATCCCCCCTTTGTTATATTTTCCCTTCTGCCCCCTGACACATCTTTACTGTTGCAAATCAAATTACAGTTCCCACTTATAAGTAATATTCCTTGCTGAAATCTGATTATTTCTCACAGAATTTTCTTAATCTCCATTATAGCAGTTTTCAGTGGAATATAAATACATGCCAGTGTAATCCTTCTCCCATGCCATCTACCATTATTGTCTTTTTAAACCTCTTCTATTACTATTGGGAGCTCATCTTGCAATTCATATAAGTAGTCCTCTCTTTTTATCTCACATGTATTTGGCTAAATAACCATCCTGAAACCCTTTCTTTATCAAATTCACATGTTCAGTTTTTTCCAAGTGTATTTTTTGTGGCATAGCTATTTGCACTGTACATTTTTTTAATATAGTTCACTACACTTTTTCTTTTTTGTATTTATCTGTGAGACCAATGACATTTAGAGACATTACAAAAGGTATCATTGTATTAAAAAGTTTATTATTCCCACCTTTCATGTATAACAGCTTTTTTGTTAAATGTCTAGTTCCTGCTTTTGTGTTACATGCATACACTGTTCGGCAGGCTGAACTTTTATACAGTTTTTCTTGTCATATCCATTTGAGCCCATGTCACATCTTACAAAACTTTTTGTTTAAAGAAAACAAACAAACACAACCCCAATACACCCCTAAAAGCTATTAACACTAGCACACAAAACTATGTACATCTTCAAATATTGAAGGTTTACCCACCTAATAGGAACAAATATCCCAAACTTATGGCCACACTCTCAAGCTTGAGTTAACCTAAAAGAAAAGTAATCAACTTAAGAGAAAAGTTATCCATGCTAAGATGCATGGTACAGCCTGTGCTTCTACTATGTGGTGTATGATTCTGTCTTATCTTTATAGCTCTCTCATCTGGAAAAGCATCTGAATACTTTCAGAGAGCATTATTTCCTAACCAGTTTCTCTGTTTTTCTAGCCAGTTTCTCTTTATCAGATTGTCTCCATGGAAACATGAGGACCAGATACAGAATTGTTACTAATCACACATTTATTTGCCAAAAAGCCTTATAATATTCAGTATTCTTTTTCATTTACTTGCTTTCTCTTAAATCTTATTACTAAATCAAGCCAAGGGCCCCAATCCAGTCAGCCCCCACTCAAGAATGAGAAAAAGCACATTAATTTTTCTTTTGTCATGCTGTTTTAACCAGACTTTTCTTCTTCTTTGTTTACATTGCAGTGCCTATATTTGTTATCCATACCATCATGTCATCCAAGTAACCCAAGCTGGGCAACTGGATACCAGTCAGCCAGTAGCTTATTGACCCAGGCTGCTGGATGTTATGGTGGGCACGCAGTAGCCAGTAGGGGTATATACACCTTTCCCACCGTTAGCATGCATCATTGGGCATAGGTTGGAGTAGGCCGGGTCTTCATCCCATTTATCACTGGCAAATAATCATGCCCATTGATGACATCATTGGGCAATGCGACCAAATCACCTAGAGCCATATTTTTCTCAGAGTGGCTAGTCCTGCCATGGCACACATTCTGTAATCTGTATTTGCCTATCTTGAGGATACTGAGTACCACAGTAGATGCCCAAAGTGGTTGGTCTATACAACTCTTTCACTATAGGACACCATGTAGAGTCTGTGCTGCTGCCCACAGCTCCATTCATTAGTGAGTTTGAGATGGAAACACTCAGTATGTTTTTTGGAGTTGGTAGGAATCCCACAGAGACACAGGGAGAACATGCAGACTCCAAACAGGCACTGGACGGAGGTCAGGATCGAACCTTCTACCTTGTGTATGGGAGGCAAAGACCTTAACCATTATGCCAATTAGAGAAAAATGTTACCTTAAGAGACAGTGATGTGTACTTTGTCAGCTACTTTCCTATCTTTCTATGTTTAGTACTGGCTGAGATTGCAGTTTTTAAAGTGTGTTCAACTTTATAAGATGTTTACTGCTTTTTCTACACATGTGGAGTCCAATGTGAGGTATTAACTCCCGTAAAACACTGCTTGGATGTAAAGTTTGATTTTACGGGTAGTTGTATTTTTGACTGCTTGTGATCAGGCACTTATTTTTTTGAGGGGAGAGGGGCTTGACTTTGACTGATCATAATGGTATCTAAGAAAAACATTTTCTATTCATTTTGAGCTCAGTTGTCTTCCAACATTTCCTTCAGAGAGCAGATAGTTGAGACTTCCTTATTTAAACAAGAATATATACATGTATGCAGTGGTTCATTATCTAACTTTAGAAGGACCCTCTCATTATACATATTACATGTCAGTGTCCCAAGCAACAAAAGACCACATAAGACTATAAACAGCTCAACAATTAGTAGATATAAATGGTACCCATTCTAGAGCATAGCTGTTTAAAATATATATTCTCACCAATTTATACATATCCTTTAGTACCAACTATTCAATCGAAAACACAGATGAGAGGAACTGGGGATATGTAATCATGATCTGACTAGTGATGTAGACTACAGTTTTCTTTTGAAAAAAGAAAAACAAAACAAACAAAAAATACTTACCCTGGTACCATGGGAGGCATCATAGGGGGTATGGGTGTAGGTATCCCAGACGTGATTGGCGGTATAACTGCAACAAAAGACACATTTGAACCTGCTCACTTATTTTCATTTAAGCAATACACAATTTCTCCCTACCCCCCAAAATATAAACAACATATTAACTACATACGGGCATACATATTTTTCTCATGGCAGTAGAGCTAACAGTCTGTAAAACAGTTGTGTAAAGCTTCTTTGAGTCTTTTTACTTTTATTACTATTATAAAAAGCACAACTTTATTGTGTAAAGGTAATCAGATATTAAAAAGCAGTTTAAACTTCAAACAACAAAGGACTTTATCTTACTTAACACTAAATAGAAATAATGATAATATGATGCTACTTACATATATTGTTTATCTTTCTGTAACTTTACAGCCTATTTCTGCCATTTTTGTGCCACTTTGTTTTTTGTGTACTATTGTCACATTTGAACCTGATCTCTTATTTTCATTAAAGCAACACACAATTCCCTCTTTAACCCCTAAAAATAAACAACATATTAATTATACATATTTTCTCATGGCAATAGTGCTAACACCCTGTAAGAACAGTTATGTAAAGCTTCTTCTAGTCTTTTTTGTTTTTATTATTTTAAAAAAACACAGCTCTATTGTGTAAAGGTAGTAAGACATTGAAACTCTGTTAAAACTTCAACAACAAAGGACTTCATTTTACTTAACGTTACAGAGATAAACAGAGATAAATTCAAACAAATTATTATTTTGATATATTCTGTGTACATCAAATGGTTTAAAATGAGAACTTCAGACACAACAAAACCCCACCAAAGTCAAGTTTGTTGGATCAAATCCCACAGTTGCCACCTAAGGTATCTTGTGCTATATTCCTAATTTAGTCCTTAGTCCATACATTTTAATTTCTTGCATAATTTCTTAACAGTGTAATCAACTCAGGAGGCTTTCTTGATTTCCACTTCCTGGTGATACTTTTCTTAACAATTTCTTAAAATTAAGCTCACTGGTTTACTTCTATAGTTTCTAGCATTAAACTCTTGATTCCACCTCAACAAGAATGTAATTTTGTTCAACACAATAGTATTATTTTTTATAACACCTTCATTGAATTATCACTTAAGAGTGTCAAACATGCATTTATATAAAAGAAAGCAAATCACATCAATATGTTCCTAGTTCAAAATGTTATACATCACATTTCTCTTTTCTATAAGTATCATCAATCCAGCATTGCATAAATTTCTCAGTTCTTGCCTTTCCTTAAACCTCACTCCTCCAAAAATTATTCTGCATATATATAGTTCCCATGGTTTCCATTTTTCTATGTAACTTGGTCCTACTGTTTTCTAACTATCCCACTTCCAGTTCTTTTGTCTCTGATACAGTATTCAGCACTGCACATACAGTTGGTTTAGACTTTGATTTCCATTTTCTAATAATTGCTTTTTGGTGGCAATCAAAATTAAACTTAACAAGGCCTTACTATGTCACTCTAGACAATTCAGATCCTGTTTCCCAGCTCAGAAGAGCCATTTCCTTAGTTATTCCCATTTGTTCACCCAATTTTTTTTTGACAGAGTACTCTCCAGGGAATTTTTAAAGTCTACCAAATCATTACACTTCTAGAACATATGTTCTCAGTTACCTGTTTCTTCCCCATAACACCTCCCACATTTGCCATCTACCTGAGGAAAAATTCTTTGGAGTCTGCTTGAGATATAAAAATGCCTATGCAAACACTTAAGTTCCAAGCAAAAATCTTAAATCTCCTAGACTTCGTTGCATACTTGGTTACCATACATATGTCCTCCCATTATTTCCTTGTGAATTGCTTATCCAGTTTCTCTTCCCAATCTTTTCTAAACTTCCTCTGATTCCTATAGTTACAGTGCAATATTTTATATGCCCTACTAATTATCCCTTTTTAACAGCAGCTTCTGTTATAGATTTAACTAAAAACCATACCAGAGCAGGTCTTTGATTTAATACCCCTCTGTCCCTTTGTGTTTGCCTATACTCTGATATCAATCCCTGATAAATAGAAAAGGGAGTCTCTAGTCTGTAAAGCAAATGTCTTTTTTACCTCTTCTCATTGTATTACCTTTCCCTCTGTAGTTATTTGCTCCAAACACCTTGATTCCTTTGCCAGTTTTCTCCAGTAACTTCCATCTCCCTCCTGCCTATTCTCTGTACCACTAATTGCAGTCATCCCTATTGGCAAAATCTCCTTTCTCCATTCTGATGTTGGCTTAGTTCATGGAATACGTTCCACTACTTTATGAATTTATAATATGCCATATGGCTTTTGTTATTCTTCTTAAGGCTCTGCATCCAAAAATCCCACTCTCTCCTTATTTCTTGAATTCTTCCCCTGTTTCATCATCATCCCTTTCCACTTTGAATTATAGCTTTCTGCTTGTGTTACATATATGAGCCTTAACTGTGTAGCTGTAAAAATATCCCTTCAAATCAGGTAATCTTAAACCACCTTGTTCTATTGGAAAGATCAACTTATTCCACTTGATCCTTGCCCTCTTCTCCTTCCATATAAATTCCTTCAAATCTGTATTAATTATTGTCTACAACTTCTCCTCCGTTTGATAAGAATATGACTGGCCTATATAAAAAAAAACTAAAAGGACTAAAAACATTTTCTCTACTTGTATCTTGTCATCCATATCCATAAACAACAGCTTCCATTTTCTCTGTTAATGTATAGCCTTTTGTTTATTCTCTTTCCTTATATCCTTATCTGCTATAACAGAAGTCTTTTTAACCGATAATCGTAAGTATTTAATTTTATTGTGTCCCCATAAATATGGGTATTGCTGAAGTAATTCATGTGTGGGTACATAGTTTACAGTTTTAGCCTTTGTTTTATCTTCATTAATTTTATACCCCAAAAAGACTTGAAACTGTCGAAAAATATTCCTCAATACCGAGATGTCCTTTTCTGGTTTTAGCAGGTACAAAATAATATCATCTGCAAATAAAGTCAAATTTTCTTGATTACCATACCAATTATATCCTTGAATTTCTGAGTCCCTTATTTTCTTTACCAGTGGCTCTAAATGAATAGTAAATGACAAAGGGGAAAGAAAACATTCCTGCCTGGTTCCTGTGTTCAGATACAACTTAGAGAGGAATCTTCCCACTTTAATTTTTGCCTCTGATCCCTCATATATTCCCCTAATTAACCTTATTATTATATCAGTGAATACAAATTCTTCCATTATCCCACTCATAAAATACCAGCTTACTCTATTGCATGCTTTCTCTATAGCAAGACCAACCAACAACAGAGGTATTTTCTTACACTCTGCCTTCCCCTACATCATTATTGTTCTATTAATGTTGTCAAATGTTTGCTTCCCCTCCACAAAACCACATTGATCCATATCTGTCAGTTTTGGCAACACCTTTGCCAAAACTCAAAATTGATTGAGAATTTTTACAATGAAAGTTTGCATTTGTTCTTTAAAATTACTTAAAAGATCACAACCCCAGAAAATGTGACCCCAGTGACCATTTAAATCATTCATACATCTCCAGCCAACATTGTTGTACATCTTCTTGGTAAACATTGTTCAACCTTGCAGGAATGGAAAAATACTTATGAGTCTGTCCTGCGTTATCGTTGTGCAAATCTATGGGCTAGACAAATCCTTAACCTGTTTGGTCAGAAATTTGCACTGGTAGTTTCTTTTCCTACTTATTTTTCAGTGCTAAATGTGTCACTAAACCTTTATACTTGTCATTCAAAATGTTATAACATGTATTAATGATAGACTTTAAGCAAGCATTATTAGTTCTTAATTCAACAATAATTTCAACCAACTTAAGTGTGTCCTCCTTGGCCTCCAGTTGCCTCTTTATTTCCTTGTATTTCATTTACATCCCCAGATACGGAAGGTAGTGTTCATTATCTAACTGTAGTACTTGTACTGTATTGCATCACTCCACTGTAATATATTCCTTTTGTGGTTTAACTGCTCATAATAAAAAAGGCTCCATCTTCAATCTAGACCAAATATCAATAGTTTTCATTTTATTCATTCTTACAGTTTATTTCAGTCATTCTCCTATGGGGATTATCTGAGTTTTCCACAATAAGTACCCATTGTATTCTGTGATAGGACATCCAACTCTGCCCTACCCAAAAAAGCCATTCATGGTGTTTTCTGCCTTATCTAGTAAAAAGGTATCCTTGTTTAGGTTCCCTATAAAAATCTTTAAAATGTCTTGTGTCTCATCCAGATCTCCAGTTAGTCTATTCCAAGTTGTGTTTCTTAACTTAGTTACCATCCTCATTACCTTTTTCTGCTGCACCCTTCTAGCTAATATTTTTGAGATGGAGAATTACTATAAAATACAAGCTACCTAAACTACAATTTTTGATTGTCACATAACTTGTTCAAGTAATCCCTTACTTTTTTCTTTGCTTTTAAAAGTTGGCCTTTCATCTGGACCTCCAAATTCCTTTCTTTCTTTTGTAGTCTCTTAACCCTTGCTAGCTCTCCCCATAGTTTTGTCTGGTTATTTCCCAGATTTCACTTTCCTTCATAGCTATTTTCTGTTAGAATTATCATTTAAATGTGTTCCAAAACTCTAGCAAGCTCTCCTCCTCAAAAATGCAAGTCTGCAGCATTTTATTTATCAAGTCTAGTACACAAGCTTTAAATGGACCCATTTTTAATAGGTGTGAAGGGATGTTCCAATGCCACCATTTGTATCTCATTGGTATATGATGCCTATTACTACCGGGACATGATCTGACAAAATAATTGTGTGAACTGTAATGTTTCTGATTAAATGCAAGTGCACTTGAGTTAGGTAAAATCACTCAAGCCGTGCCTAATTCCTAAATCTAGGAGGGTAATCAGTAAATTCCCACTGCAGAGCCTTCCAATCCAAACGTTTTATGGTATTTATTTAAATACCTTCCTTCCCTTTGAACTGTGACCCTCAATGGGTCTCCAGGCGCATCTCTAATGTCATTTAACAGTATTCTCATCCCAGCATCTTCTAGTCTTTTAATCAGACTCAAATCCTGATTTACTCCTTTGGGCTAGAAAATACTTATGATAAACCACTAATATGTTTTTCCACCTGTCTGAATCTGTCAAATTAAGTATCTTATTTCTGAATTTGTTCCTCTATTTTGGGTTGCTAGATAACCAGACATTGCCACCTACTTTCTTTTATTTTGTATATTTGTCACTTTAAAATTATATTAATTTCTGCAACTTGCAGATTCCTTCAGCTAGTGTACATTTTTTTTATTTCTCCTTTACGTTTATTAATTGGTTAAAATGTTGTAGCTTTTTCAAAAAGTCAGACCTGTTAATAATCCAGACAAAGTAGCTCCATCATCCTGCAATCAAGCATAGCTTGTCAAGGAATACAGTTTGCATTCTACTAGAACTAGAAACAGGTTAGGTCTGTCTGCAGGCTGAAAATCTCTCATTCTAAAGCCTGATAACAAATGAATGTGACTTTAAAGCAAACAGCTTAAATCAGCAATAGTTACTTTCTCATTGGTCCTTACTAATTTCACTGGTCTTAAAATATCATCCACTCTGCATCTTACATTGTAGTTATACCAAACACTCTTGCCCATGCATATATTCTCCTGCATTTAACCTACGTTCATCATTCAAGTGTTTCCGGTGCATTGTTTATGTGAATCGTTTTCTATGCTAATTTTAGTCTGCATACTTATGTGTTTAATTTTGTATTTACTCCTAGGCCTAGTGTATACATTACCAGATATAATGTAATCCATTATTGCCTATTTATTTCCATCATAAAATATATTAGTTTCTTTTTACAGATATTGTTTATTTATTTATTTCCCTCTCCACTTCCCCACTGTCATATAACATTTTTTGAAAGCAGTGTAACAAAATTTGTAGTTGAAAACAAATGCAATTTTCACTAGACAGTATGTAGTGCAGAACCACCTTTAGTAAAATACAAACTTTCATTTTAACTAAAATTTGAGATATAAGCCTTACATTTTGCACTGATATTAATCAACTTGTTATTTTCCCACGGGTATCTACTATTTTCAGTGGTTTTAAAGAAGCATTCAGAGTGTAAGTCACATTTTGGTTATATTCCATCATTCTCCATATACACATACATCCATTTTAAATGCTATCCTCACCCTATGCTTCCAGTGCATTGTTTTTGTAGAATCTCTTGCTTAAAGAAAAAAAGTTCATCTCCTTTGTTTTTTTTTTTTCATCATTTTATTCTGGAAAACAGGAAAGAGCTTTGGAAGGAATCTTTCCATTGAAGTGTCCATAGTTTTCTGCAGTTATTGACTGGTTGCTTGTTCCCTCACTAACTTCTCCAGCTTTCAATTCATCTTTTATTTTTGTCAGTTCATCTTTTACCTTTTAAAGGTCTGTGTAAGTTCTTTCATACAAGTGGTTAGAAGACTCAACATAATGCAAGATACAGTAACCTGAAATGAAGTTTCATTTCTCTGCAATCTTATGAAATGAAGAAGTGAAGAAAAGCACTTTTGTTAGTTTGCTTTTGTAATAGAAAATTATCTACATAGACCCTTGTACATCCAACCTTTATGATTGTTCCCGTCCCCCACAAATTATAAATCATTTCCTCCTTTAGCTGGTATATTTGCAGTTTAATCAGTATAGATCTAAGTGGCTGTCTTAGTCTGAAACTTGGAATATTTAATCTATGTGTTGTTTCTATTTTAATGTTAACCATAGAAAGTCCAGGCCACTTGCTGAGACATTCTGTTATAAGTCATTGCAATTCTTCCCTTTCATTTGTTCTGGTACTACTAGAAATCTCAAGATGCCTTTGCATAACCTATCCTCAAGTTCAGCTAGTTTCTGTGCTGTTTTTTTATAATTTAAATTTACCATTTTTTTCTTTCATGTCAGTTTTAGCGAGTTTAGTCAGTTTACGTGCACATTATTTCCTCTGAATGCTTGGTTAGAACAGTTTCTATTTCTTGCAGCGTTCTGTTATTTGTCTCTATGTAATCCAAAAGGCAACCACTTATCTTAAAAATCTCTGAGTGAATTTTGTCAATATTTTTCTCTAGGGTGATTGACTGAATTGTCCTTTAGTTGCCATTAACATCTGCTTTTTTCAGTTATTCTCCCCTTTGCTTTGTTTATCTTATTTGTTGAGCCTGTGGACATTATATATATTTTAGCTACCACTTTCTCTTAACAAATTATAATAGTTTGCAGGTTTTCTTGTTTTTAAATGCTCTTCAGCACAGAGCTTCATTTTTAGCTGCTTATACTATCACCACCATCTTGGAATCCCCTAAAGTTTGTAAATTTTGTTGTGTACTAAATAACATTACAACACGTTTTTGAAGTCATTCTGAAATTGATGTTTGAAATTAAATGGATCATGAGTAGCTCTTGTGAGGACACTATTATCTGCATAAAGGATACAGATGGTGTGAGGGATGTCCCAAGGAAGATCATTTATAAAAAGAGAAAAGAGGAGAGGACCAAACAGGTAGTTCTGGAAATGTAGGTATTATTAGGTCCAAAAAGGATGTAGGTTCAATTGAAGAGAGAGCACTGAAACTATTGAAGGACATCAGGAGAGAAACATATTTGTTTTGCATTATGAAGTAAGAAGGGGTGATCCACGGAATCAAATGCTTTCTAAAATCAAGGAAGATAGTGAATAGATGGCTATATTAGTACTGTAATTGGTAAAAATATATTTTCATATTTTATTGTAAACAAAAAAGTGAATAACTGTAGGGGATAATGGAAGATGGCCAGTGCTAGTCTTATTTTACATACAAAAAATAAAAACAATATTGTTTTCATAAAAAATAAAAAATATATTTTTAACTTTGTTTTCTATCAATAAATTTATTTTCACTGTGTTTTCTGTTTTCTGTTGATGGTAAAATAACTTCTATATCTTGCTCATAACTGAAATGCAACTTCTCTGCTTCTGAGATTATTTAAAGTTGGCAACTGAATCTGTTGAGGTAGTGATGTGGTTGTAGGTGACTTTCACCACCTAATTAACTATGTCAGTCAAATTGATAAAAGGATGGAAGCAACTACACTGGACTGGATTCTTATCCTGCACTCCTTCCATTTAATACCTGAGGTCCGCATAATGCTATCTACTTTATATGATCCCCATTCAGTAATTGTAGAACAGTGATTCAACACGGAAACCATGCATGTTACATTGAGAAAGGGATCAACACAAATTTTTAATAGAGACTTGTCAGAATCTACTGCATAGAGTGGGCTTATTTGAATACCCTTCTTTAAGATGACTCTGCATATGATAGTTTAGGTATATCTTTCTGCTCATTCATGTATCCTGCAAATTGCTGTGGGTCAGACATAATAATCCTAGTTGGATCTAATTTGCTTCCATTAAGTAGAGTGTAATTGACAAGGGTCTGGCATGGACACTGTAAAAGGAGTCAGGCATAGAGTCCAGTTCTTAGTACTATAGATCACTTTCCATTACCTATACAACGATGGTCTGGGAAGAGAAAATAAACTACTTCAGGATGCTGTAATCTACTAATGTGGTGAACACTAAAACATTCTAGCAAATCAGGGGAGTAGCTAGGGTGGGTGCCCAAGGTGCAAGGTGTTAGAATTTGATCTGCATTTGTCAATGGTGTGATAGTGCAGCACCAGCATTCAGTAAAGGATGCCAATAATGTATTTGTAGTCTCAGATGAGGGCGGTGCAGTGGTGTAGGAGTTAGCATTGTTGCCACACAACAAAAGATTCTTTGGTTGTGGAGTCAGCATGTCCTCCCTATGTTCGTTTGGGTTTCCTCCAGGTGCTCCGGTTTTCTCCCACATTCCAAAGACATGCTTTAGGTGGATTGGACACTTTAAATTGGCCCTAGGTGTGAGTGTGTATGTGTGTGTGTGTGTGTGTGTGTGTGTGTGTGTGTGTGTGTGTGTGTGTGTATGTGTGTGATGCACCCTTAAAGGAGGGTTGGGCCTTGGGCCAGCAACCTGAGCCCATAAAACCCGTAACTGCTACAGAAACAATGAGTGCTGAAAGGTGCTCATTGCCCAATGTATCACATGGTGCATAAATGGGAAAGAGACGTCTCAGCTGAAATGCTGAAGTGCTTTGTGTGTTGTATTTTAAATGTAGCAAGCAATGTCTTAGATTTACACATTTGCAGTTTCATACCATATGGTCTTCAACATTGAGAAAACCTTTTTTAAGACATTTTTTTTTTGCTTCTCCACTTTGTGTTGCCAGATAACGTAGCTATGGTTTTGTAGCAAGGTATTGCTTCCTTCCATAATCCCATCATGTAGTGTATGAGTGATGCACTATCTTCATAGAAGAATTTAAAGTATAGTTCGGAATTATAATTAATAAAATGCTGACTAGAACAGAAGTCACGCTTCCCCTTGACCAAAGCACTTCTGCCCTGTCTACATATCATGCAGTCTACCGTTCCAGCCAAAGACTGTATCTGTAAGGGCTGTAAAAAAATGTATTTGTAGAGGCAAGAGGCATGGGTCATTCCCTGCCAACACTAATCCGTGAGTGTTCCTAAATACTGATGTGAAGTTGTTCTGTCTCACCGTTCATTCTTACTGATGGGTTCGGAGCCAATCCCTTGGCTCTGAGTCGGCCTACTACAAAGCTCGAAGTCTTCAAATAGCTCGAGGCCAAGTCTCTATCCCGTGATGCACCTAGACTTACCTCAAATCTAGTTTGCCGCTGCAACAGATCAGAGGTTCTCACTAGCTCAGGCCAGTAAAACCTTACTTTTACAAATATTTTCTTATAATATTGATAACTTTGACTAGATATTAGTTTTAAATACTTTTATAAGCTCTTATAGCTTAATAGTGTATTTCCCTTTCCCTTAGTGTGCTTTCTTATAAATTTCTAGTTGGCCTCTTTTTTTCTAGGCCTAGTTTAAAGAGTGTTTTATCAGTGACCTTTCTGTCACTGTTATCTTTTTCTTATACTTAGAGTGTACTTAGTTAGTGATCTTTTGTCACAGTTTAAAAATTTTAGATAAGGTTTATTTTATTTAGAGTGTGCTTAGTTTAGAATATTTAGATAAGGTTTAGTGTGTGTGTGAAATAGCAGCTATCTTTATCACTATAGTTATAGTCTGCTTAGCATTTAATATTGTGTGCTTTTAGACAGAGCTTTCTCTCATAATTCATATTTTATCTGTGTCTAGATAAGTACTTGTTGTGTGTTTGTGACTTTAGCCTGTATTTTTCAAAAGGCTTTTGACTGTTTTACTGTTCAGTTTTCAAAGTGTTCAGTTTGACAGTTGTTGTTGTTGTGTCTTTCGGCTTATCCCGGTTAGGGGTTGCCACAGCGGAACTCCGGTTTGCTAATGTTTGGTAGTGGATTTTTACGTGCCGAGTTACCAGCCCTGACGCACAACCTTCAACGAAGGCACGCCCATTCACGCATGCCTCCACACAGAAGACGCTCTAGCTGAGAATCGAACGGGACAATGTCTTGCTGTGAGGCGACAATGCTACCGCAGCACCACTACAATAATCTTGTTTAATTCTGTGTTTGGTACAATATGGCTGACCAAGATAAACATCCTAAGTCAGGATTTAAAAAATGCCCCAAATGTGGCCAAAAAATGTCTGTCACTGACAGTCATGTCAACTGTGTGTATTGTTTAGGAGCATTACATTTACAAGAAAGCTGCTCCATATGCCATTCTTTCTCTTCCAGGGTTCTCCAGGAGAGAAAGAGGAAGCTGATAGATAGAGGTTTGCTTAAGCCCTCTTTCCAAGAAGCCTTGAGCAACCAAGATGGATCCAGCAAGTCCTCAAAGTCTTCTAAGACTTCTGAGACAAAAAAATCCAAAAAGTCTTCGACGTCGGCTCCACAGACATCTGAGCCGACCATCTTATCTTTTCGGAGCCGGTCCCCAGTTCTGGAACCGGTATCCGAAATACCTAAGTCTCCTTTATTACAGTCGGTACCACCTTCGATCCATTCATCTCGGTCTTCTGTTAGCCTTTCTGATTTGGATGTGGATCGTGTGGTGCAGAAGCTGTTACAGGCACCGGCCTTTGCAAAATTTTTATCGGCTCCGACCCAAGTGGCTTCAGAGCCGAAGACCCTTATGCCAGCTACAACTCTTCCTCCTCAGAGCCATATTGGTCCTACGGAGCTGGAGCAGTCAGACTTGTTGATTGTGGAACCTTTGGAGCTGATGCCTGCTCCAGTGTCCTCAGCTCTGTTTACTCTGACGTCCTTGGTGCCAATTGAGGACTCTAGGAGCTGACACACTCTGGTCGGGTCCCGGGAAGATAGTCGGACTGACTTGTCGGTTCTGACTCTGCCTCTTGGGGCTTCAGCTCATATGAGCTCGGCTCCTACCTCAGGCTCTAAGCCCACTGTCCTGGTGCCGGGGGTATCGACTGTTTCCTTGGATCCGTTGGTCCCTTCAAATCGGAGCAAGGGTGCTTTCGAAGCCATGAGGAGAGTTATGTCTCCTAAGACATCCTCAACCTCAGGTCCGGCTTCTTCCTCCCCTAAAGCACCTGTGTCTGCTTCTGCTTCACAGATCCTGGCCAAGCGTAGAGCCCAGAGCCTCAGGAAGCCCCATTGGGTGTCCCCTGCTCTTCCGAGACCTCACCAGAAGCTTCCACTGATGAGGTTCCCAGGAAGAGAGTTTGTAAGAGGAAACATCTAGACTCACCACAGGAGTCCCTGACATCTGATACTGACTTGGATGATTCAGAAGCATCCCCACGGTCACCCTCTGAGGATATCTCATTTGCTGAGATACTAGAAATCCTTAGGCAGAGGGGTGACTGGCAGCCCAAAAACCTTCCTGAAGATGAGTCGGTTCTCCTGAAGGCTTTCAGGTCTCATCTCAGCCCTCCACCTCTTGGGTGTCTCTACCCTTTGATGAGCTGATGCAGGTGGTCTCACGAAGGGCGTGGGAGTCACCGGACACCATGGAGCCTGTCCCTAGGAGGCCTAATAAATTTATCCCCACTCCCCAAGACAAATGCTTTTTGACCAAGGGTGTGCCAGTTGATGCCATGGTGGTGGTGGCAGCCACCAAAAAGAAAATTTCAGAAACTTCCTCTTCTATCCATCCTCCTAACAGAGATTCCAGGATCATCGATAGATATGGGAAGCGCACTTATAGTTCAGCGACATTTGCACTCCGCTCACTCAACTACCTAACCCATTTCACAAGACTGCAAAGAGATCTCCTTAAAGAGCTGGGAGATACTCTTCAGGGTACAGTAGCTGCAGGAGCTTCAGACAAAGTTGCCTCCCAGCTTGCTACCCTCAACTCCATTGTTAACTCATCCATGCGCCTCATTTCGTATGCAGCTGATGGAATGAGCAGGGCAGTGGGTACAGGAATTGCTCTTAGGAGACAGTCCTGGATGCGCTTGTGTTCCTTTGTGGAGCCCTTCAAGTCATCCTTTGTGAATACTCCTTTTGATGGCTCGTCCCTTTTCGGGCCTAAAGTTAAGGAAACTTTGACCAGGTGTGAGCAGGAAGGAAAGACTCTGTCTGCCGTCGGAGTCCGTTTTTCCACCCCTACCAGACCCTACCCCAAAGGTCAAAGGGGAGGGAAAATGTGGTTCCAAAAAGCCTAAGGAGCCTTTTAAGACACACGTGGTGAACCCCCCTCCAGCGGCAGAGGAGGGGGCAATAATGGAAGATGCTGCGCTCGTGGCAAAGGGGGTCTGCAAAACCAGGGCAACAGAGATCACTTCCTTGGGAAGCCCTACCAGTGCTCCTGAAAGGAGGCCTGACTGTACTACTCAGGAGGCAGTCGGGGGTCACTTATCTTTGTACCCAGATGCCTGGCTCAAAATAACAAACAACAACTGGGAACAAAGTATAATTTCCAGAGGATACTTCATTCCTTTTGCTACATCCCCTCCACCGACAAGAAAAATCCTGGACGTTCCACCCAGTTACAGGAAACAAGCAACAGTAGAGGTCTAAATGTTGCTAATAAAATGAGTCATCCAATCAGTCCCAGCAGACTAGACAGGATCCGGAACTTACTTAAGATTCTTTTTAGTTCCAAAAAAGACAGGGGACTGGAGACCTATATTGGACGTCAGCAGGCTAAGCAAATCTGTCAAAAAAGAGAAGTTTTGGATGGTCACGCTTCAGTCAATACTTCTCTTCTTAGGAAAAGACAATTGGATGTGCTCGATAGATCTCCAGGATGCGTACTACCATATAAAAATGGCCAGACCATCCAGGGATCATCTGCGCTTTCGCTGGGAGCCAATCATTACCAGTTTTGAGCCCTGCCCTTTGGTCTCACTACAGCCCCCAGAGTGTTCACCAAATGTATGGCAGTGGTCATGGCTCACCTGAGATGTTTAGGATTCCAGGTGTTTCTGTACCTAGACGATTGGCACTTCACCACCACCACCAGGCATCAACTCATTCATGCCAGGGACTCCACTCGGTCACTCTGCAGCCAGCTGGGCATTACAATAAACTCAGAAAAGTCTGCCTTGTCACCATCGCAACATACCATTTTTATTGGAGCAGAACTGGACACCACCACCACCACCACGCTAAGACTTCTAGTAGAAAGAGTCTTACTACTCTGTCAGCAGGTCTGCATTTTGATATCCAAAAACAAGGCTCCAACATCAAAAGTTCTAAAGTTGTTAGGTATGATGGCAGCTGCAATTCTGGCCATACCACTGGGTTGTATGCACATGCGAATACTGCAATGGCTGTTGTTCACTCAATGGTCTTACCAAGAGCTTCCCATGTCTCACCTGATAATGATCACAAACTCCTGCAAAAAGGATCTTCAGTGGTGGTTGACCTCACATCATGTCATGATAGGACGTCCCTTTGTTTTACCCCCACCAGCGGCCACAGTGACCACGGACTCTTCCCTGATAGGGTGGGGGGGCATTTTCAGGGAGGGGCAGCCCAAAGCACATGGACCGATCAAGAGACACATCTGCAGATTAATGTCTTAGAGATGAGAGCAGTACTTTTAGCGTTACTGTACTTCCAGGACTCTCTTCCTCTGGGTACGATTGTGATTCAGACAGACAACATGTCAGTGGTCTGGTACTTGAACAAACAAGGAAGAACCAGGTCATATCCCCTTTGTTGCGAGGCCCTAAGAGTATGGCAGTGGGCTATATCCACCCAGCGCTTTCTGTTAGCAATGCACATCCCGGGAAAATCCAACATGATAGCAGACAAGCTGAGCAGAGCAATTTTGTTGCCCCACGAGTGGTCCCTCAAGAAAGAAATAGTGGACAGGATATTCCACAGGTGGGGCCAGCCTTGCTGCAACCTTTTTGCTAGTCACATGAACACGAAATGCAGAAGCTACTTTGCCCTGATTCCCCCAAGGGATGCACTCGTTCATGATTGGCCTCCGAGTCTCCTCTATCCCGTTGATACCCAAGGTTCTACAGAAAGCAAAAACTCTGAGAAGGACCATCATTCTAACAGCCCCTCATTGGCCTCGTCAGATTTGGTTCCCCTTCCTTCAACTTCATCTTTTGGAGGACCCTTGGATTCTGGACCCAGTTTCGGACCTTCTCACACACTTGTTGGGGGAACTTCATCCCCCTCTGCAGCCCCTGAAGCTGACAGCTTAGCTGTTCCAATTCCCATCATAGCCAGGTTCCATAACCTTTCTAATGAGACTAAGCAAATTCTCTTATCCTCTCATAAATCCTCCATGAGGAAGCTATACCTTAGCAAATGGAAAAAATGTTGTATATGGGCCTCTAAAAACAATATTGATCCTTACCAAGTCCCTATGGCCTCCATTTTACAGTTCTTGACCATGGTTTTCAACAAAGGAGCTGCAGCAGCAACTGTTCGGGTTCAACTTGCTGCCATTTCTAATTTTCATCTTGGATTCGAAGGATTGAATATTATGTCACACAAATTATCCAAAGCCTTTCTCAAAGGGACCTTTCATCTCAGACCACCTGTGAAATCTCCCTATTCCCCATGGAATCTAAATTTTGTGCTTTCCCACATTATTCTTCCTCCATTTGAACCAGCTTCCTCATGTGACCTCACATTTTTGTCATGGAAGACTATCTTTTTAGTAGCTATTACTTCTACCCGGAGAGTGTAAGAGCTTCAAGCCTTGTCCATTAAACCTCCTTACTTGATTTTCCATGCTGACTGAGTCTCACTTCGAACAAACCCCTCCTTTTTGCCTAAGGTTTGCACTGAAACTAATCTTAACCAAATTATTGATTTGCCAGTTTTCTTCCCCAATCACTCCAACAATTTAGAATGCATGCCGGACAAACTTAATGTTCACAGATAACTCAGATTTTACTTGGATAGAACAAAAGATTTTAGGAAACTGGAACAGCTTTTTATTTCCTTTTCAGACTCCAGGAAAGGTATGCCAGTGGCTAAAACAACTCTGTCTAAATGGTTATCTGATTATATCACATTTGCTTATTCAGCTACCAATATGCCCTTGCAACATACAATTAAAGCTCACTCAACCAGAGCAGTTTCTACATCTTCTGCCTTTTCTGGAAGACTTCCTATTGATAACATATGTGCAGCAGCCACTTGGCCAAGACCTCATACCTTTATCACTCATTACAAAGTTGACAGGGCCTCCTTTGGATCCACTATCCTGAAAAATATACTCCCGTGAGCCACCCGAGATAGATGGTGCATGGGACGCGACACATCAGTAAGAATGAATGGCGAGATAGAACAACTTCACATAAAGAAGTTATGTACTTACCATAATGTTCTGTGTGAGTTGTTCATCTCGCCTTCATTCTTACGTCCCTCCCTCCTACCCCCTCCTGGGCTTTTAGAAGACCGAGATGCTGTATCCTTCCTGGTTGCTCAACCCTTCTATACTTTCTCTTATGGAGGGATAGAATGACATATGGTATCATTATACACAGCAAACAAGATCTGAGGTAACTCTAGGTGCATCATGGGATAGGGACTTGGCCTCAAGCTATTTGAAGACCTCGAGCTTTGTAGTAGGCCGACTCGGAGCCGATCCCCCATCAGTAAGAATGAAGGCGAGATGAGCAACTCACATGGAACGTTATGATAAGTACATAACTTCTTTTTAGGCAGTGAAGCTGCCAACACAGGTCTGTGAGTGCTCCTAAATACTGTTATTAAATGGAACTGCCAACAATAGTCCGTGAGTGTTCCTAAATACTGTTAGGGAATGAAACGGCAACACTAGTCTGTGAGTGCTTCTAAATACTGGTAGGCAATGAAAGTGGTAACATTAATCCATGAGTGTTCCTAAATGCTGTTAGGTAATGAAACTGCCAACACTAGTTAGTGAATGTTCCTAAATACTGTTAGGCAATGAAACTGCCAACACTAGTCCATGAGTGTTCCTAAATACTGTTAGGAAGTAAAACTGCCAACACTAGTCTGTGAGTGTTCCTAAATACTGTTAGGCAATAAAACTGCCAACAGTAGTCCATGAGTGCTTCTCGATACTGTTAGGTAATGAAACTGCAACACTAGTCCGTGAATGCTTCTAAATACTGTTGGGCAGTGAAACTACCAACACTAGTCCATGAGTGCTCCTACTACTGTTAGGCAATGAAACTGCCAACACTAGTCTGTGAGTGTTCCTAAATACTGTTAGGCAATAAAACTACCAACACTAGTCCCTGAGTGTTCCTAAATACTGTTAGGTAATGAAACTGCCAACACTAGTCCTTGAGAGTTCCTAAATACTGTCGGGCAATGAAACAAAAGGACATAGGAGTGGTGCCAAATTATGCATCTGTTTGGACATATGGTTGTAGGCTAGGACACAGAGGGTGAGTGAGGAAATATTATAAAAAGGGAGGTAACCAGTGGAATACAGCAAGTGTTAATTCAGGGGCTCATATTTATACATCATGTATGCAATACTCTCCATGGAAAACAGGATAAACCTTTTCATGGATGTCATCAGGGAAGACTTTAGATAATACGGGAAGGACACTCTCTGAGATCTGGGTAGGCTAGAAGTGCAGTAAGAAAGAGTGTGGGGTACCTGGGAAAAGACTTTTCTTGGTAGAATACAAGACAGGAGGGGTAAGACTCCACAATATATGATAGCAAAATGAGTCTGAGGTAATAATTTCTACAAACATATGACATCAGCAGCAGATTGAGAGAGCAGCAGAGAATGATAACAGGATTCTGGGATGTACAGCTAAAGGAATAAACTCCAGAGAAAATGAGTTACTGGTGCCCTTTTATTAGGCACTTGTGGGGAACTCCAGGTACTATGTGTTCTGTGCAGGAGACTGTTCAAAGATAGGTGGATGCTTTTGAGGAAGGCAACAAGAATGATAAAGGAGCTTGAGGATACAATGAAAGGCTTAGCAGCATGGGACTGCACTCACTGGAAATAGGGGACATTGATTTCCATGCATAAAATAAACAATAGGAAACACAAAAGGATTACATTAGGTAAGAATGGTAGGGCAGATAGGAGTGGGTAATTGTTTACAACTGAAAGACATTCTCTTAACCCTGGACATGAAGAAGTACATCTTCAGTGAGAGAGTGCCAGACAATATGATAGAAGTAAGGAACATGGATATATTTGGAACTGTATGGGACAAGTGGTAGAAAAGGAGGAAGAAAAATGGTCTGCAGGTAACTGCAGCAGTCAGTCACAGTTAATGGACTCAGCATTCTTCTAATGGCAAAGGAGTTTAAGTGTAGCTGCTGATTTTGTAGCAAAGCATTTTTTTGTATCGGATTACACACACACACACACACACACACACACACACACACACACACACACACACACACACACACTCTCTCCTTCTGTCTGCATCACACAACTTGCTTTTCATTTCTTCTGTTACAGTATTGACCAGTGAAGAAGAACAGAAAAGGAAGAGGTAGGGAAGGAGACTACAAACCAATGAACTCAGGGAGAGTATGTTAGAGAGGATGAACCTTGTTCTTATAAATCTATCATTACGGTTTCGTACATAAATTTTATATCACTTAGGAAGAGATCAATCTCCGTAACCAGTAGGATGGAGTCACTAGTTAATCTCCCTTGGTGGAAATTTTCATGGGAATACACCTTGGATAATAGTGCCTCCCCTCAAAAAAAAAAAATGGATTTGGAGATCACATCAGGATGTAGTGCCTAGTAAAGATATTACTTAACATGACACTGCAGCTGAATCGGTGTTATCTGAAGAAGCATTAAAGAAAAAAATTCAGCAGATGTAGCCAACAATCTATTTGAATGGGTCATTGGAGTTGCTGTTAGAGGCTTCCCATATCTGACAAAAGTCTAATTAGTCTACTAACAACCTGAACGGTATGAGCTTGGATGCCTTGTGGTCTAAATTTCAGCGTGACAGAAGAAATGAGTTGCTCATCTTCTTATTGATATTTGGTCCTCTTTGCATAGACTCAATTTATTTTAGGCATTCATGCTGTGAAGAAAATGCTCACCATTGTTTGAATAGTTATGAAAGAAAATAGATTTATGACTTTTGTTTAAATTTGAATCTGTGGCCTCCTTAAGCATCATGTTGTCCTTGTGGAATAGTAAATTAGGAACTTTAACAAAAGAGTTTGCAATTGAGAAATTCTTCTGATCAAAACAGTGGCTAACAGAAATATCATCTTCCAGGACGGGTACTTCATGCTTGTTCAAGAATTGGACTCAACCTGAAGAAGTGTAACCTTTTTCAGCAAGACATTCATGTCCTGGGGGAAACAGAGTCTCGGGGGGGCACCTGATATGAAATGTTTCATATAAGAGGGCTTTGCATACTGCAGTATACTGACTGCTGAGCCTGAGAAGCACACTAATTATGGTGGTGCTGTATCTGCTATCTGTACACCAATTTCAGTTGCAGTTACCAGAGGGTGTGTCATGGAAGGCGACATCAAAAACCCTGAGGAACTCCTCCAGACAGAGGATCAACATGACAACTAATGATGAGTAGATGCATCTTGGTGTATATTACAGCCACTATGTGTTGAGCAGATTAGATTCCTGACCTCTGGGTCTAATGATGGTTTTAAATAGGAGTCTCCACGGAGCTAAGTGTGAAGGAAGGAAGCAGTGTGAAAGGAGTCCCTGAAACTTGAAAAAAGGATAGAATATTGTGCAGTAAGACAGAGTGTGACAGAGTTAACCTTGCTTGTATGGTAAAGAGCCTTGAAGGACTGGTATTCTTAAACACTGCTTGTTTACTGACCAGCTATAAAAAAACAGTGTATGCTTTGGAAAAATTAAACTGTGGTGACTGAAAAAAATGCCTCACTGAATGGAACTTGACTGGAATTCTTTCTGTGCTGTTCCTAATTTTGTGCTTTTCTTGTAAATATATCTGAAGTGAAACTGAAATGCTGGTTCCAGAGACTGTTTCTATTACTTCAAGTACAGAAAACTGCCAAAAAATTTAAGGGATACATGAGAAGATTCCAGTCTGTAGTAAAAGTTACAAATGGCAGCCAAAATAATGCTGATAGAAGAATAGCTAAGGCCAGATTCAGAACTTTCAGAATGGTGGTCCAGAACAGAAGATATATGGACTGAAAAGAGACCTAGACCTTTATGGGATGCCCAGTTGGAAAATGGGCCACTTATCCCTATAAAGTTTCTGGGATTAGTGTTGTTGGGAAGAAGAAGAAAGGCTCTGTATTGCTCTGTTTGAAAAACAAAAAGGGATTACTGGCTGTTACGGGAATTGGTGAAGTCACACTCTCAGTTTATAGGGTAAATGCCTGGGTGATTATTGTAGGATGGATAAAATAGTACAGCCTTGCCAGGATGTCAGTGTAGTAGTTTCTCCTAAAGATATATTTCAAGAAGAGAGAACTACATTTAGAGGGGCTAGAAGGGCACTATAATTATAACCTTGACCTTGAGAAGTCTGACCTTTTGAATGAATCTCATCATCATTAAAAGACATGGAGGAGTATGGAAGAGGTCAGAAGGTAATTTGTAGATCAGGGTGCCTGGGGTTGAGCACCTCACAAGAAGGGGAATCAGAACTGGACTTGATGTTACTTGGAGATGTGAAAAAGTCACACTGTGGTCACTCCCAGAGATGGAAGAGTTTCCAATCGATTCACTATCTCAGAGATCATTCATGGGACATGAGAAGATAACAGCTGAATCTATTTACTAGAGAAATGACCTCCACAGCCAGGTGATTGACTATGAAGAAAGGTGGAGGGAATTACACACTGCTGGACTTTCATTGTCTCATAATATAGTGGAAAAGCCAGGGTTTCCCTGTGCCTGTTGATGCACCATGCAATAATCATGTTGTTGAACACTTTAGCTATAGTACCTTGTGGGAGGGTAAAAAAAACATACACAAGGCCACAGAGATTCCAACAACTCCAGCTCAAACAACTTGAAACGTAGTATTAGCACGTTTGTTTTATTTTATAATAAAACTTCTTCAGATGAAGAGAACCAAATACACACTGTTTAAATACAATTCTAAATGGTCATGTGATAACTTTTTAAATCATGTGATCAGATTAAAATCATGTAACACCCAAATCCCCTGAATAAATCATGCATTAAGGCAACATATTCAATAAGTTAAAAATTGAAGTAAACAGAAATCAAAAGCTGAATATATGAATACATAAACCTGTAAACTTTCTTTTACCACAAAAAATAAATAGTTTTCTGTAAGAGCAGTCATTAAATAGTAAATGCTATACTGAGAAAATTTGTCTGATAAAAATGTAGCTATATCATCTTTCTAAAGCTCTTAGTTTTAAAAGACAACTAATAGAAAGCTGGTCATTAACCCCTGGCCAAGAACTTGCATTAAGTGTGAGCTGCCAATATAACTCACGTTCTTCCAACTTAAGTTGCCATGGGCTGCCACGTTTACTAGGGGTTACCTTTTTCCATAACTGCAAATTTAAAAAACTGGTCTGGCCAATCCATTAAGTGTTTGGCTAGAGCATTGTTTGTTTTCCTTTTCTTAATGTCGTATAGATGTTCAGCAATTTTTTCTTTGAACTTATGTTCAGTTTTGCCTATGTAGAAAACAGGGAAGTATTGACAGAGTGCAGCATATACTACCCCTCCTGTCAGACAGTTGAATTCTACTTTTATAAAAAATATAAAGTTCTTTATAACAAACTGTTCACCCAGCAAAATGTAGGAGCAGATGGAACATTCACATTTAGACATAGCCCGGGATTCATGAAGCTCGGCGCAAGGCTGGCGTTAGGCTTGTGCCGACCGTGCGGTGTGTAGATGGTGCAGTAGCGCCAAAATCATATTAATGAAGGTGCGCTGCCACCACAGCCACGTGCATAGGAAACAAGCGCAAGTGCATAGGGCGTGTCGAAGTGCTGCACGGAGGCGTGGAAATGTCAGATGTCGACGTGCAACCTAAAATGCTTGAATATAACAATTTGCCTGCAATAGTAATCACACCTGTCAGTGTCCATGGATACCGAAACGTATGCAAAGCATGCAAGACAGTTCTTGTGAACATAAAATTAAGAAGCAAACACAAATGCACGGTAGGGAATATTGAGTCGCCATCCCTCGAACAAATGACATTGAAAACCGTGTGCCCGTATTCTAACGCAGTGTAGATAGTTATACCAAGTGGAAGTGAAACGCATCATGTTAGTGAGCTGCCAATAGCTACGTCTAGCCCAATGGTCAGGGTTACCAGCTGTCCCACATTGTGAGGGATAGTACACAGCTGGGCAGTTGTGTCCATGCCAAAACCATGATAAATGTAAATATCCAGCGACCGTATGACAGAATTATATCCCACATCGCATGTAATAGTCACATACAATAGGTATGTCCATATGTAACATACCACATGTGACAAGAAATAGAATAAGCAAGAAAACAAAACAGAAGGAGCATATAAACTGTTACAACAATAAGCTAACATGTAGGCAGAAAACAAAAGTATTATCCGTAGTACTGACCGTGGGTATGTGTTGTCCTGTAAAATCAGATTTGTGTCCGGAATATATCCCATCCTGGACATATGAAAAGGTGGCACCCTACCAATGGTCAGAGCAGTCAGCCAAAATCCGCCCATATTCGGTCCAAGCCGTACTTGTCAGGATGTGTCACAGTTGAACGGGTGTACCAACCATGTCATGAAAGTTAAGTATGGGCGTGTACCTATGTGCGTGATGTACAGCATGTGGAAGGTGAAACATGCCAGGGTAATCCACACAACCATACAGGTACCTGACATATGTAGTGTATGCAATGTGTTCCCTTGACCGTGTCATGGGCCATCAACCAAAGAAGTGATGGATGGAGTGTCAGGAATATGTGTGTGTGTGTGGGGGATGGGTAATGGTATAATCCAGAAAGGCGAGACTGTGTTGGATATAGAATAGGTGAACTGGAGGTGTATGAGGGAGCAGCGGGTGAATCAGAAAGAAACACAAAGAACAAGTATACACATCTGCAATACAACCTGACAGGCCATACTGTAGAACATAATCACACAAACATATGAATATTAAAATGTGCGATACACATGTACAGACACGTCACCGGCACATACCCACAGAATGGTCTGGATGGAACTGGCCCATCCAAATGCAACACACCTGGATGCATAATTGAATACCCATCGTCCCCTCCACACACACAACCCACCCCCATACCCGAACGTCCACCACATCTAGCCATACTCGGCCTACTAGCTTGGCGCAGCCATATCTACACATAGTGACCACTACTCGTATGTAGTAGGCAGTGTCACCCTAGGCAGTGTCAGGATTGCAAACTATGTATCCCTTGCATGTAAAACCCTAACACATTTTCGTAAATCCAAAAGAATGGATGGTATTGGTCTTGTTCAATGTTTGGATATCCCTCATGGGATAAGTAACCTGTGTAAAAATCAGACTGGGTATCATGACACGATGTCCAGTCCTGTAGATATCTGGACACAAGTTGAATGTGCAGTAGTGGTGCACGAGACTATTCAGCCCTAGACGGTCATGCAGAACCTAGTACCCAGGATCAAACAGCTGCCCATGACGCACGTCTCCCCACATGAATAATTGAGAGAATATATTGTACACATTCGCATAGTGGCACTTGGAAATAGGGTGATTAAGGCGCTGACATAAACAGGGTACCTCCTGACCCACTGTGTGAGGGACAGTCACTGTGTGGGTAGGTGTGTCTTGACCAAGAATGATACAATGGCAAATGTCCTGTGATTGTAGGAAATAACTATGCACCATACTTCATGTAACAGTTGCCTAAAGCAGTCATGTCTGGATATAAAATACGTAATTCGTACAAGAAACAGAATAAGCAACTAAAGTGCTAAAGGAATAGGCTCTCAGCTAGGAAAATATTGAATGTTCTAAACCCTGCACTGACCGTGGGTATGTGTTGGCATAAACAATCTGGTGTCTCCAGAATATATCCCATCCTGTACATATGAAAATGTGGCAACCCTACCAATGGTCAGAGCATTCACAGAATAACTGGCCAGCCCCTTAATCACTCACAAAGCCAGTGACCTTTGGAGGAAAGGTGTTGAATGAGAATGACTAATGACAAGAATTAAGAGTAATAGACGCATTTAACTGCAGAAAATAAGTAGTAATACATATGTCTCCGAATCTGTCAACACGTTCCAAGTTAATAGTACTAATACTGTAGAAGTGTCCGTGATTGTCCCTGATTTGTCATTGCCTTGTCCCTGTCACTGTTGAAATTAGTCTCCGAGTATCACAGAGGTCCGTACACATATGTACACCAACCAACTGTCACATTTGTTGACAGGACTATTGCATACCTGTAGTGAATTCATAAGTGATGTCCAGAATAATATTCATCGTATATATGAATGAATGAAATAGTCAAATGTGAAGGGAAACACCAGTGGAACCCTTTATCATGTAGTGGAACGACCCCCCGCCCTATATTATGTAGTGCCGACCTAATAATGTGGTCAGAGGTGCCCAAACCCCTGCGTCTGTAAACACAGGTTGTAATCGGGACCAACTCTGTCCATGTGCTACGTCTGACATTTGAACAGGTACAGGGCAGTTCCAGTCACCAGTCGGACAAGCCTAAACCCAGACAAGCACATGAACACCCTGACAATCAAACACACGTATGTGCCAGGACTATAAGCGTTGGAGTTCTGAATATCCTTGGAGTGAGTAAACATGCAGCACAGGTCCAGAGCAGTAGGGAATAGGGAATGTCGCAAGTGTAGTAGTGCGGTTTTCCCTGCAGGAGAATGGATGCCTGCTGTGTAAGTGAAGCGGTCAGGCGTATGTTAGGGTAGCTATGAACCATGGGTATACATATAAATGAGGCCGAACACCAATAGTGTAGTGGTTAGAGCATCCGCCTAATGTAAAAGCATTCCCGGTTCAAGTATGACTATAGCACATATCAATTTTTTGTGTAATGAATGCCTCTGTGCTGTAAAGCCAACATTTAAACATGTAAAGGTGAATGCGTGTTTCGCATGGGGCCGTTAACCGGATTCCATCAGTCAAAGTAGTACTGTCATAAGGAATAAGGCACATGTAAGCACAAAGAAGTGGCAGTAAACATATGTAACTCACAATAAGGAGATGCAAGTGCGCCTGCGCTGGTGTAAGCAGCTTTTAGCATAGCAAATGTATGTTGTTTTGTACAGATGTAACTTGTATATATATATATATATATATATATATATATATATATACATATATATATATATATATATATATATATATATATATATATATATATATATATATATATATATATATATATATATATATATAGATAGATAGATGTGTGTATAGATAAATATCCCCAGACATAAAAGAAATACGCAATTATATATATATATATATATATATATATATATATATATATATATATATATATCATGAATGCAGAAGGATGAAAGCATACATAAGGGTTGTGAAGGGAATCTAGAGCCACTAAGGTATTATAAAATGCTTGCAGCGTATGTCAGATAAAGCTGCACAAGAGTGAGTAGAGCACCGCTATTCACACCAGAGGCAGGGTTATACCAGTGGCCATAATATCGTTGAAGTGCTACGTCAACATTATAAACAGACGGAATGTAGTTCATGTTGTGACCACCTACACTTGTAAACCAGAAATTGTTCGTAATCCATAACACCAGGAAAGGCACGTATGTGCAATTATAAATGGAGGAAGACCCTGTGAATACATGAGGTGGTACAAAATGTGTGTAGGGCCCCAACGTTCTGGAGAGGGCAATGTGTAAAGGTGTGTCATGGCTGCGATATCAGGTGGATAATGGCTGTTATGCGTGGAAACTCAACACGGGTGGGCTGGAGAAACTATGGCTATGCGATTATAGACACAGGAGTGCCAGGGTTGGTTGCGCCAGTTGCAGTGGAGCGGCCCGTGTAGGTCAGCTAGTACGTAGGTGCGATTCCCAGCTAGAGCATCTTCTGCGTGGAGACATGAGTGAATGGGCGTACCGTTGTTGGAGGTTGTGCGTCAGGGCTGGCATCTCGGCATGTAAAACCTATCTGCCAACCATTAGTGGACCGGAGTTCTGCTGTGGCAACCCCAAACCGGGAAAAGCTGAAAGACACAACTATATGCAGACATCAATATGTTGACGTGCATTCTCTGTAACATAAGCACTCCATTTATTAACATAAATAATATGAATGTGCAGTGAAACAAATACAGTAGCAGGAATAATAGGCTGTGCAGACGAGAAATAGGTCAAATGACACTGTATCACATCACACTTATCAGCGGTACTCCAGTCATGAAAAAAGTGCGACATCTGTCTACTGTATAACGTGCTGTATACTGATTACAAGTTAACCGGAGTGAAGTGTCGGTGTCATAATGACTAAGGCAATAGTATGCTGTTGAAGCAGAGATAAAACCCAATACGCATGTGTAAGTGGGTATGTCCAGGAAATGTATTGGTTAACAGGGACACAGATGTGTGTATATATATATATATATATATATATATATATACACACACACACACAAAAATAAATAAATATATATATATATATATATATATATATATATATATATATATATAGATATATAGATATATATATATATATATATATATATATATATACACATACAACAGTTATTGATATATACACATACACACAAAACAAATATATATGTCATTGTAGATATACACATGTACATAACTAGGTTACTTTACAGCAATTATGGGTAACATATGTTCAGACCGGACATATGTTACTGAGAGGTCCAATAAACAAATGTTTACCTCCTACACCGCCCAGCTAGGCTGGTCAGACATACAGACAGCCAATAAAGATAAATACACTGCTGCTGTCCAAAACACCGGCAGGAAAGTACCAGTGGGAGAGATCTGCAAGGTCTACACTTTACAAATGGATAACGGGGTCCCTTGCGGGACACCAAAAATTCACTCTACGTGTGAACCCCTGGTTATCGATGCGAGCAGGATGTAGGTGTACATGGAACAGTAAGTTGTGCAAGTGTAATAACACATAAGTTGACAAAACATACAACATGTGTCCCGAGACGGGGAGAGTGGGCAATGTGTAGGGGTGTGCTCATACCCCAGCTGCGCTCACAGTAGGTATTTGTCATGAGTGCTGTAGAGGGGTGCCAGGTAGGTGAATCACGGGTATGCAGTAATGGGCTTAAGTGTGCAGGTGCTGGTTGGCAGAGATGTAGTAGGCCCACCCAGTGGAAGTCATTAATATTCCTATGTGGCCATAGCAGACGCCTATACCTCCTAAACCTGAAGAGCACATCTACTGGATAGTCTGTAAACCATTGGGGGAACACATAGGGACTATATCAGTGCCATGTACCCGATTATCATGGACGTCCATATTTATGAATCAGAATGTAACAAAGTCCAACTAAACACTTCCAGAACTAGTGATATTAGGTGGACAGGTGGCGGAATACAGGTAATGACTGATGACAACATGTATGAGTCATAAACAGCATGTACCTCGACAAACGTGAATGAATACATATGCCCTGTGACTGTCAATGTGTCTGGTTAATAGAACCAATCATGTAAATGTGTCCCTCAGGGTGTTATACAGTGTCTCTGATACAGTGTTCATTCTCCCCCATTGGTATGTGAGGTCTGCTAGTGATGGAAAGCGCATATTTCGCTGACCACCTTAGGTAGATGATAGCATAATAGATTTGGATTACCACCTGTTCGCCTTTGTAAGGGACACACCACTCTGGGCAGTTGTGTCCTGCAAAATGAATGTTATGGCACATGGTCTGTGAGTTTGGGAAAGGAGGTCATATATTGTGTGTAGTGTTGTCATAAAATTATTTTGTTGTATCAGAAACAACTACATGTTATAGGAAACAGTATTAGCAACTATAATGCTACAAGAATATCCTTAACGTATGCAAACTGGTGAAGTAGTCAGTTTACTACTGGCTGTGGGTATGTGTTGCCTTGCCAAATGTGATAGCTCTACATATAGGTCCTATAGGGCTGCCACCATTCTGAATGGCCAAAGTGGGACCTGCTCTGTAGAAATGTCAGACGTACCAGGGTAGAACATACCTACAGCCATGCATAGTACAGAAATATACATATTAGCACAAGTCAAAGCTTAGTCTAACAGCAGTCAAGTTGCTTATGCTATTTCATATAACATATCGACGTGTCATGTATACAAGAACCGTTACATGCAACTATTACAGACACATAGAATATAAGAAAGTCCTCTAGTCAGGACAGGTGCAATGGCTAGAGTGTTGTCACATGACACATATGCCTAAGGAGGGACTGTCCCATGCAAAGTGGGAAAGGCATTACTCCTACAGTCTCCCATCGTCCAATCTAAAAAGTGGAAAACCTACATTAGGTATGCGGTAGCATGACCCGGCAGAGAGATGCGTCAACCAAATAACATTCACATGTCAGCATTGCAGGGTATCGGTTCCCATGTATCAGCCAGATGGGAGCAGATTGTATGAGGAACACGCATATAATAAGATTATGTCACTGGACAGGCCGCCGAGTCTGTACAGTCGAACGCCTGCTGTTGCCTAATGGTTAGACATACCCGATACTGTAATCATGTAGTCCGATGTAATATGCATCACAGGGGATCACGCACACCTAGCATGAGTGACAAATGAAAGCACAAATGTCGGTGAGCGAGCGGGTGTAAGCGTGTTTGTCTACCAGTATGCCAGTAGTGCACTGTTAAAGAAATGTGGAGTCTAAATGAGTATAAGGAGCTGTAACCAGAGGTCAGCAGTGCTTAACACCGTGCAAACCCACGCACAACCGCTCCCACCTGCTGGAATGTGCCTTACCCACTCCATATCCAAAGGCATTGTTCTGTCCGCAAACAAAGAACCGTCCTTTGTACGTGTTGGTAGCAATACCCTGTGCACACAGCTCATGTGAATTACCAATACACCATGGCATATGTACAGACAATAGACCACACACATACCATGCTGCACAGTCATCCAACAGTATAGCAATGTACTGGTAGATATGTCCGGACCACTGGTGTTTGCAGACCTGGCCGTCCTGTGTTTCAGTGTGTGAGCATGCCCAGTATGACTGTTACGCATGTTGTCGACTGACAATACTGTCCTACCGTCATGTGTTTGAGCATGCCAAGTATGGTCAACTGGATCGCATATGTCACATGTCCAGATAGTCAGTACTGTGGTGCCGACCCCTGCGTTCTACACCGACAGGTGGCATGCTGTGTCTGCAGGGTAGCTAATGGTCATGTGGCATTGACAGTTGCTACATTTCTGCATAGCGTGGGGGGACATCCAACCGCATCCACAGTCCTACACAGCACCGGGGGTGGCGCACATGACTCTCACATGTGTACGTTGTAAGGGGGCACAGCTGACAGTTGTACACATGTGCCACTACTGTACTGGTATGCCATGTACTCCATTTCAGTGTGTGTGGACCTATCTAAATTGCTGGTTGGAGGCATACCAGTGTACGTCAGATCCTAGCTTTAATTACCAGCGTAGTGGTGTTGGACGTCCTAGCCTTCACAACCTACATCCAACTGCCTGGCCTGCTGTAGTCTGTGTGTGTCTGTGGGGGTTGGGGTAATTCATTGCGCATATCCAGAGGCCATTGTATATCATTTGTCTGTATTGGTCTACACCTGTCCAGCTGTATGGAACTTGTGTGGGCTGTATGGACACACATGATGTTCAGCCCATAACCTGCAGTGGGTTAGGACACCCTGTGTACTACTGGCTACTATTGTGACCCCGGTATGTGCTACAGATGTCATGGTGCCACTATGGATGTGTACTGTCTGCTGCCCTAACAGTCGGCCACCAAAATCCCTTGTATGCTCACAGCCATACCATAGCAATGGGTAAATACACATTCTAATACAACTGCCAATTGTTAGGTCGATTGACTTACCTTGGGGGTGTTCCGGACCTGAGGACGGTGCTGGAGGGCTGCCTATGTCAGATGCACACAGTGCACTTCCTATACATGTCTGAGTACAGGTAGTGTCATGTTTGGCATCCATTGTACTGTGTGCGAGTCGGAGAGGGTGAAATCCATGGGTACCTACTGTGTCAGTGCATATGCCTTTTGTTGCCTCTTTGCCAAGGGCAGGTCATACTGTGCACGGCCCTATCGCCTACTGGGCCCAGCTCAGGTAGTTCCTTCTCCAAGTCACACTGCACCTGTACAGGCCTTGGCATTGGTGGTGGGCCGTGTGGCCCTACTCCATGCTGTTCCTGCTGCAACTGTTACTGCAGGATCAGATTGTGTAGCATAGCAAATACCATAACAATTTGTGTGCATGTAGCTAGGGAATACTGCAGGGCTCCACCGGATGTGTCCAGATACCAGAACTGTGACCTGAGCATTCCAAACACATGCTCAATTATATGTCTTGCCTGTGCATCTGCCTCATTATGGTGTGATTGTTCAGCTATGTGTGCATTGCAGATGGGTGTCATCAGCCACGACTCCAGTGGTTACCCAGTATCCCCCATTAGGAGACTGTAGGGAATGTCCATATTGGCAAAGGTGTGGTACAGCTGCGTCAGATGCCATATATCGGAATTGTCATAGCTTCCAGGGCAGACAGCACACACATTCAGTTTAATGCCCTGGTCATCACATATGGCCCAGCTGTTGGAGGGTATGCCCCTGCAGTTAATGTAGGCCCTACCCCACTCACCGGGTGGTTCTTTGATGCATACGTGCATGCAGGCTATAGCACCCAGTACCCCAGGGTAGTCAGCCATGTGGTGGAAGAGATGCAGATTGCTGGTCTACAAATCACGTGTGTTGAGGACATGTACGTGCTCACTAGCACGTGTTGACATGGTGTCTGTGAACTGGTGCAATACTCTGGATGCAGATGCCTGTGAGATCCCCATGATATCCCCAGTTGTGCTTTGGGAGGTACCTGTGGCTAGTATACCTAGGCCAACACATACCGTGGTATCCACTGTGATAGGTTTCCCTTGGCCTGTTCAATGTGTCAGGTGTGGCCGGCACAGGTCAACAAGCCGCTGTAGGAGGTCTCTGTCCACCCCATAGCACTCCACTATCCCCAGCTCATGTCGCCCCTGGTAAGTCACCCTGGGTCTGTAAAGTCTTATGTCACACCAGTAAGGGTTGTTCGGCAGCATACACATCCTCACCACCCTCAGCCTCCTGCACATGTTGGTCTATGTTGCCTGCTGTAGCCCTTCTCATTTGGTTGGACTGTGTTGTGAAATGTCCCCGCATGTATACACCGGTGGTATAGAGTGTGGAAGAAACCTGTGTGTATGGTGCTTGCTCACATTACTATAGTGTTCTGGTGCAGGCTGGCCATGTAATCTGTTGATTGTGCTGATCATCACCTGTTTGTGCAGCCTGTTCACCTTGACTACCCCACTACTGCTTTTGTCCCTCCCGATGTCACCAGGCAGGTATAGACACACTCCTGCTTAGGCATGCTAAGGCAGGAGCAATCCTGAGGCACAGGTCTCCAATGTACGTACAGTATGCCTGACCCCCCCTCCCATGCTTTCATCTATATTTGAGCCCTGCACCCGGCTATGTACACACATACACTCCTGGGATCTGCATCACACCCTGGGGATAAACGGGATTCACTATTGTCGACCTCATCTGCATAGTATAGTTTTCTAATGCATAGTTATATGACCCATACCGACCATCCAAAATTAATAACCACTGTTTACTGTTGCTCAGATCCGTACACAACTGGTTAAAGGTGCCTTACTATCACCGTATTCAATGTCACTTTTTCTTCCCAGCAACAAAATAACCGGTGTCTACACGACTAGAACCCAGGACCCTGCATAACACAGACGATGTGCTTTACCACTACGCCATGGCAGATATACATACATCCGAGGTGATCACATTCAGATCATCCAGCACAAACATTCAATAGTGCTAATGTCCACATACATATATGTATATACATATATGTATATATCTATGTCTATCTATAAGTACATATATCATATATATTATATATATACATAGACATATATATATATATATATATATATATATATATATATATATATACATACATACACATATACATATGCACACACATACGTAGATATTGCATTTATATCACAACAGAGGACCACATGACACCAAAGCTTTAGACAAGAATGAAAAGGAAACTACATGTGCCACCTGCATTATGTAGTGCTGTTACTATCAAGGCAAGTATGTTTGTTGCATCACACGGGTCAGACTGTATTAAGGGTAAGAGTAGGGCTGCTGACATTTACTCACCAGACCTATTGGCGAATGTATGTGTTGAAAACCCAGTGTCTTGGCCGATTATGCGATCTGTGGACACTATATAGGAAAGCAACAAAACACACTCAACACATCCTGAATCTAGCCACCCACATATACCAACACATAGGGTATGACTGCCAAACACACACACCCGTCATGCCTTGGAATCGAGCACCAACCTGTCTATTCTATCACACTACAGCATTATGCAGTAACAGAACATGCTACCGAGATTACTGGATCACAGCACTCCCAGAGGCATACTTCTAGGTGGGTGACATCATCAGCAAAGGCAAAGACGCCGATAGGGAGTGTACGGAGAGTGAGCTGTCTAAAACCATTACTCTGTCCCCAGGCAGCTGGAAACACACACACAGACGGCAGGGCTGGGATTAGAACATAAACCTGACTAGCTTATCACACTACAGCATTATGCAGTTACAGAACGCGGTACCGAGATCACTGAATCATAGCACTCCCAGAGGCATACTTCTAGGTGGGTGACATCATCAGCAAAGGCAAAGACACTGATAGGGAGTGTACGGAGAGTGAGCTGTCTAAAAACATTACTCTGTCCCCAGGCAGCTGGAAACACACACACACACACGGCAGGGCTGGGATTAGAACATAGACCTGACTACCTTATCACACTACAGCATTACGCAGTTACAGAATGCGCTACTGAGATTACTGGATCACAGCACGCCCAGAGGCATACTTCTAGGTGGGTGACATTATCAGCAAAGGCAAAGACACCGATAGGGATTGTATGGAGTGTGATCAGTCTAAAAGCATATTAGTGTCCCAAGGCAGATGGAGACGAACACACGGCAGTGATGTGAGCAGGACAGCTGGCTATCTACAGAGCGCTATTACAACACTACATAGATACGAGATGAGCCACGGACAATACACCTTTCAAGACAGTCAGTATGACCTTCTAGGAATGCAGACATTGACATGGATGCTGGCAGTTACAGTGTACATACCTGTGAACCAGTGTGTTAAATTTAGGAATCCATCCTGAAGTGGGGTATGGCCATCTGATGCTTGGATGACCACTATCGCTATACAGGATAACAATGGTCATGCCCATACACAGAGGCACACAACTGACACAAGGTGTTACTGGGCATGCTCACACACTTAGTAGCACACGTCAGTCTGGAATGCACTATGTGTTCATCTACACAACGGCGTACTGGGCATGCTCACACACTTAGTGGCGAACGGCTGTCTTGTATGCACACAGATTCTAAACAGGGAAGGGCACAGTGTGTCAATAGTCATCATTGTTAGCATGAACGCTGTACGACATATGTCTGACACCGGTCTTCTACACAACGTCTGCTGCTGTCCATCACCTTAGCTGTACCAATCACCTTAGCTGTACCAATCTAAACCTGGCACACCAATACCACCCGTGGTGTTGTCCTGGCAGGAGTGGGTACTTTGCACATGTAGTACCATACATAGACGAAGAACCTGAGACCAGGTAAACACCCTGACACCTACAGGACAACGGCATTGTATGTGTATGCTAAATTGTGCTAGATGTGTAGCGTTTGTAATCATAGCTGTCAATCTAGATCCAACAATGGGGAATACTGACATCTGTGCAGTGAGGAACACCTGGCATAAGGCTCAGTTGTGCACAATAGCACTACCACTGTATACCTCAGATACAGACATGTGGGCCATAAGACCATTACGGACCGCTCCAGGTGTTAGTGTCCCCACGTATATGAAGGCCACTCACATGTACTGACCAGTACACTCTCAAAAGCCATCACAGATGTGTCAGGTGTAGATCACAGTGGTAAATGCTGCACTGTAGTATGTAGCCCTCACACATCACTGTGTCCTTGGACCAGCAACACACATCCATACATTAGTACAACACCATGTTACTCATGACCAGTTGACTGTACCTAGCTCTACAGCAACTGTGCAGACTACACATGTACTGACAGGGTTCCATCATGTGTTATGCAATGCACTGATAGCACTATTCATAACCAGGTCAGCTGTACACATAACAGGGGCCCTGGGTCTTATACAGCTGTAACAGATAACTGTTGCTGTACACCAGGCAACACACCCATGTTTGGATGTTACATACATGTAACCGCCATGGATATGTACATGCCCCACACACACACACACAACACATATGTACATAGCATAGCTAATGCTGTCCTTCGTGCAGACACGTGGCTACAGCGATTACATGCATGCACATGGAAGGTAGGTCCATGGCTGTTCAATGCTAACAGTGCTACGGTAGCAATGTTGACTGAGTTAACATTCCCTCTGTACTGGTTACCCATGACAACTATCATAGCATACAACAGTCCATGTGTCATGTATGTCACACATGTTCACCAATTGCAATGCATACAAACATGGCTACATGACAGGAATGTAGGACCTATACACATGTACATGTAGTGGTGTGCATTCAGCTACCATGCATGAGCAGTAGCTGATGTTTGCAGTCCCATCATTGACACCTGTATATGGTGAAATACTGACAATACGGTAAGATGTACATCAGGTATGGATGGATGTGTGTACATAAAGTGGAGGGCCACCTTTGCAGATGGATGTTTCCTGAAGACAGCTCACAGGTGTGTCACAAGCCGTCCTACCATAACATGTGCAAACAGTAATCTATGTTTCCGGTAATTGCAGGTGAAGATATACAACCTACACAGCAGTCAGGGTGTCATTGACTGTAAAGCAGTTGACACCTGTAACACTCAAGTCCTCCCGTGTGCATATAGCAGCACACTTGCCGAAGGTAGCTTCGGTACACATTGTAATGCGGGCAATACTGCTGCATGTCTGTCAGACGTATCAGAAGCTAGCAGGTGCTTGTTTCACAGTACTGCCATGTGTGTTTGCTTGTGTGACCATATATGCCACGTATGGTGGGGAATACATCCCAACTGTTACACACCCCTGTACACTGTTGTAGAGATCTGTACATACTGCAGTGTAGACAGCAAGACATAGGCAGGGGTGGTGTGTGTATCACACACGTTAGCTATCTGTATATGCATGAAATGTGTGGAGTCCAGTGTGTGTATGTGTATGTATGCATGGCTGTCTGGTGCATGGAGTGAGGATGTATGCTACCATTGAGAACAGATAGGGCCCCTAACCCCTCAAGGTGATGCAATCTACTACCCTGTTGATGCCGTCAGTCTTACGCATTACTGACTACCTGTACATGTTCATTCTCCGTGTCGTGTCATGTGGGTGCACAGTACTGTAATGGTGATTACCACATAGGCAGAGGTCCTCACCTCAACACTATCATGTGTGTGTTACAGTGTCGTTGACCCCTTGAGTGTGGGTGTGTTACTGTGTGTGTCTGTGTATGTCTGTGTGTGTTCACATCCTGTAATGTGACAGTGTTTTACTGCTACACAGTGAGTCCTCATACTATCAAATGGCCCCTACCCTTGACATCAGCTAGACCGCTGTGTAAACCCCCCACACCATGTAGCTGTACCTGTGATGTCACCTGGTATGGATGTCCCGTCTCTAGCCACTGTAGCCTAGTACACAGCTCACATGCTCCTGGATCAGTAGGTGTGTAGAGATCTATGGAATGTCAGCCTTTATAACAGTAAGGTTGAGGCTACGTATAGCATGCTGGTATTGCCATCCATGCCTGTGAGTATACCACATTTACACATGTGAAACTGGAAACACTGGTACTTAATGGCATATGCAATTAGACCTTAAGGAGGGAAACAGTGCATCATTACCAACATGCTGTTACTGTTGTTACCAAGACACATACTGTGAACATAAAACAATGCATTCTAACCGCAAACACTGTTACATAATGGCACATGCAGTTAGACCTTCAGGAGGGACACAGGGCATCATTACCAACATGCTGTGACTGTTGTTACCAAGACACATACTGTGAACATGAAACAATGCAGTCTAATCCTGTACTACATGGTATGTCTGCTGCATGCCAATGGTACACAACAATTGTAATATACATCTATCTCACTATTCTGTTCACCCTGTGCATCAGACCATATGAGCATGTCCCTGCACCAATGTTGTGGATGACAGGGATGCGGCACAGGCATCATCATATGCACAGGGTGATAATGTTTGCCAGGGGCCTAGGCTGCACCAGTGGATGACATCATGTGTGTGGGTTAGGGCCTGTGATCTACTTGGACATGTGTGGTTATTATGCATGTGGGTGTTGGTGCCCTACAGATGTTACTGGTGTGTACGTGTATGTGTGCACACAGTTCTGCCGTGTATCCAGCCTACACAGGGGTATTGTTGACAGCTCCAGATTGTACAGACCAGGATGTACAGCTCACTGTGTCCGGCCACGGCCATGTGACCTGTGCCTGCCAGGGGTTGCACAGGCACTACCAGACAGAGGTACAGAATGGGTACTGTCCGATGACATATGTCTACTGGAACCGTGTCCCCACTGGGACCGTCCAGAGCCATGTCCACGTGGCCTGCTGTGTCCTGGTGTGGACAGCGCAGCACCAGCTGCACTGCTGCTGCTACCGACACTATGGGAGCGGGCATGTGAGGTAGCTCGTTCACGTAGACCTGCACCAGGTGGTGTAGCTGGCCTACGTCCACGTGGCCTATGCCTCACTCCTACAAGATGTTCCAGCACAGACAGCTCACGTTCATGGATTGCCATGCCACGGTCAAGGATTCCAACCATGTCACCCAATCGCCTGTCCAAAATGTCAGCAATCTGCTGTTGAGCATTTGCCAATGCCTGAATGTTTTCGTTTAAAGAACGGATAGCAGCCCTCTGAAGCCTCTGCCCTTCTCTGTTCTGCCGTTCAGCACATGCCTGTGCTGCCATTACAGTCTGAAACATGTGTCTGGTGACACCAGCTGCTGTGCTCTGTCGTGCAGGTGCATGTCGGCCAGGGGTCCTCCTATGAGCAGCACTGGCCATATGCCTGTGTGGCACATCTGCGGTCATTTCACTGACACCATGGTGTGAAAACACACCTTCCATAGTCACCACACGTTCCTGTTCCAAGCTAACACATGGTAACTGTCCTTCCTCTATGGCCACTGGTGATGGGGTATGTGTTGGCATGAGAACTGTGTGCGGGGAAGAGGGGGATATAGGTGGGATGGCAACCAAAGGCACAGATTCAGCCCCTGACTACCCTGCCTGTACCTCAAGCATATGTTCATCACTGCTAGTGTCTGTGGGGGCACTAACATCAGATGGACCACAGGAGGGCAACACACCTACATCACCTGTGAAGGCAAACAAAGACTCTACATTACAATAGAGACACACACATACACACACAGACACACACACACAGACACACACACAGACACAGACACACACAGACACACAGACACAGACACACAGACACACACGGACACACACGGACACACACAGACACACACAGACAACCATGCATGTGATATGACAGAAGGCCATGCATGTGATATGACAGAAGGCATGCAGCATGCATGTGATACAGCAGACGGCATGCAGCATGCATGTGATACAGCAGACGGCATGCAGCTCAGACATTAACAGTGTTAGATTACATCCCTAGGTTGCACACAACAGCAGGCATGTGTCATAGCAGAAGCCATGCATTTCACACAATCATGATAGTAAGCATGCATCTCTGTGATACACCATGTGGACCAGCACAGGTTAACAGTATACATGGCTGATGTGAAGCATGTGTCCTTGACATTAACATGCAGTATGACATGTAATCTGCTGATGTGTCCAGTGACATGCGTACATGTTTGACACAATGGTGTCCTGACACATGTACATCGGTATAATGGTGTCACATTGCAGTGTTGTCTGTATGCCCTACAGATATAATGCAGTTTTAGCAGATGTGTATGACCATTGAGGGTGGTATGAGACGTCTATATTGCTATACATTGTGAAGTACAGGCACAGTGCCATTGCATGGAATCATGAGGCGTCTGTATTGCTATACAGTGTGGAATACACATACAGTGCATAGCCATGACTGCGTGCATACACAATACATACATACTGTGGATTGTGACCCACGTCGCTGAGGTGTATACACACTAAACCATGCTATGTCATATGTGACAGGTCACCGGAAGACATACCGATGACACCCCTGCACAACTGCTAACATTTCTTAGCTGCCTGTCAACCATGTCCACACATGGCAGACTGGTCAACACACAATGTTCCACATGACATTTATGTACCACACACACAAGGTGCACAGCTGACAGTGATGTCCAACAGCAGCAAGGGAAATGTACGGTATCTCTGGCCTGATGTGGTGTCTGTGAATATATGTGGAAGCTGTACAGGTGACTACTTTCATGCTGTGACACAGTCATTATGTGCAACACATCGTATGTGGTCAAATTAAGTGACACCTCCACAAGCTGTGCACAGGCTGTTAGGATGTCCAATGTTCCACATCTACTATATAACCATTCAACAAAGGCTATAGTTGGACCATGTGTAGACAATGTGCAACAGGGTGTACACACATACACATCACATCTACTGTGTGTTACTACATGTCTCTGGCCATCCTTCATGGCCATGTGTGAACATGTGTTGGGCAGATGTGTGTGATGGCCATCTATGTCACATGTCTGTGTTGTCCCATATGACATACACCCGTAGATGTCAGATACTTCAGTGTCCACAGAGTTATATAGACAAAGAGTTGTATGTTTGGTATGTGGGGTATGTTTTATGGGATAGTGTGACAATGTTGCAGCCGGACCACTACATGTCTGGGACATGTCAGCTGGCATATCACAATGTCTGCACTCATTGCAGGGGCACATTCCACAATGGTGAATCATGTGGGCTGCCCATATCCCAGCTCACTGCGTAGTACTGTTTGCGTACCCCACATGTGTTGTTCTGATGTATAGCACATATTCCTACATTGAACAACGCCTCCACCATTGTATGGACAGCTGTCCACACATCTAGCAATGACAGTTACTGTGGTTTCATGTTGTTGTTTCATTTGGTTTGTATATATTGCACATGTGTAGCCAGTGTGACTGATGAAAGCTGCGACCTGTATATCGTGACTAGACCATACATTATGTGTACATGTGTTAACTGGCCACATGGTGAATGAATCTGTGCATTCACTTACCTGATACTGATAACTGTCTCACCTGCAACAGACTGCTGTCTCTGCGGCACACCAGAGGTACCTGTATAGGGGTGATACAGCAGTTTGATCATTATCCATGACTGTATGACAGCTACAGGGGGCACTTTGCATGTTAACACATTCGCCAGTACAACAGTATATACTATGGAGTATGCACATGTGTGCATACACAGGGTAGCATACTATAGTATGTGGCATGTGTGTAAACATACCTTGCATATGATGTTACATTGCATAGTGTACAGTGACACATGCGACTAAATGGGATATACTATTTATATGTGCAGTAGTGACTTACCAGGCAACTCCAGGCTCTGTGGTTGGGAGACACCCACCTCCACGATGGCAGCTAGAGTTTGTGGATGCTGTTCTGATGGGGTCTCCAGGCTGGCCAGTAGCTCCTCGGTAGGTGTGAGTGGTGGCTGGGTTGGTGGCCCACCACCTGTTCCACCTTGTTCCCTGGTGATTGCATTGGCACTCTGTTTCGCATGTCGGATCAGGTCCGTGCAGTGTCTGCGCACCTGCTGGTAGGTGCAGTTATGGCCACCCACATCATTAGCCCTCCTGCGATGTTCCTGCCACAGGTCATCACACTGCTGGACATGCTGTGGCACATGGCTGAACAGTACCTCATAGTTATCATGGAGGTATGGTATGAGGGCATCATCCTCCAAGCAGCTATATGCCGGCAGTCATGATCGAGGCATTATCTGTAAGACATAATGATGGAGACAGGTCACAGCATCTCAGAGATGCACAGAGATACAGATGCACATTCATGTGTATTACATTTAGTACTTATGAACAGTTGTCTTTGCAAATCGTCATGACACTCACACGACTGACATGTTTGTTTCACACACATGTAACACCCGATGGGGATTGGATATTATCACCATATATGTGTGTCACCTCATTACATTGCTCATACTCCACGTGAATGCTTGCTGTCTTGATGTGGGCATGTCTGTTTGCCTGTACTGGTGTTCTTACCTATCAGCACTTGCTTGGATGTGTGCACATTAATGTTGTTGACCTTGATGCTGTGTATATGTCACATATCATCACATACACTGCCTTCACGGACATGGGCAGTGACAATGCAGACATGCGCACAGAAAACTTTACATGCATGTGTTTTGCCATATACATCTACACGGCACTGTACAACAGTTCAACATCCTGCCACGTATCGCCTGTGTTGCACATGTGATACACATGGGACAATGGCTAGCTGGATGGCATTCGCAGGGATGGTTATCTACTATAGCATGTACGGCCAAGATCATGTATTAGTGTGTATGCCCTGGGCCATGTATGGGCATAGGATGTCAGGTTTTCTAGCTGTATCCGACAGCCATGTTCCCGCTGACAGGTGAATCAGTGCCACATTACTGATCCAGACAATCACTGATACATCTACCATGCGGTCATCGCACCATGTATGACAGAGATGACATGTGTAGCTTTTCTGTACAGGGTTGCATGGTATGGCAGGAGTATGTCACATGTATGGCACAGGGATCTGTCCAGCATGTGGCGACCCTTGTACTAGGAAGGTGGCTGTCCATGACGTATGTCTTTCAGATCAGGATATGTACGTGTAGCATGTCCAGCATCACAGTGTTGCACATGTCATTATGCAGGGTAGGCAGCATGCTGCATAGTGGAGATGTGGATTGTGAAGGCTGGTGTCGCCCATCCAAGCATGGCCAATACCCCTTAAAGGTGATATGTGATCCGATATTGGTCATGTGAGTGCTGAGTATGGCTGTCCAATGATCTCCATGCTCATGGATGGCACCCTGTCATGACTTGGGTTGCCTCTTATGACTACCTAATAGGCCTGGTGATGTCACTAGCTCAGGGAGGTAAACTGCACAGCACTATCCCTTACACACAGTGTCCATAATGTTGACCGCTGCCGAGGTGGTAGTTAATGGGTACAGGGTTATATTAACATAGCGGTGACAATGCAATAAGCAGCTGTCAGATTGTGCACATATGTCACACACCTCACCCACAAAGCCCATGCTGTATGTTGTCCACAACACTGAGTCAGCTATTGCTCCTAGGTCATGGCCATTCACATTCTCACATATGCAGATGCCTCCCATTTGTCTGTGTGGTATGGGCTACAATGACAGGGGAGTACAAAACATTAACCATGTTTTACTGTAGCTGCCACCGGAGTGATATGCACATGTCACTCAGACACCTTTTGTAGTGTTGCTTCTGTGAACAGGGCACTGGTAGAACACTCCTGTGACATACGAAGGTACATGTAGTATACTGAGTGTAGGTGGAACACAGTATGGGTAATGATGTCCTCTGACCTGTCACAGGTATGCTATGCAGTGTGAATTCATCGGTACTGTCATCTACATCTTTACTGCTAACAACATGTACGTTGATTAAGGTTCATAGGCTTTCAGACCATACTCAGCAGGGTAATAGTGCTGTGCCTCCCATTATGAGTGGCGTCTCCACTTTGTGGGTTGTGATAACTGTTAGTGTGATCCATTCCGTATTTTCACAGACTGCCATGAACCTATGTTTTACATGGCAGTGTATGTGTAGAGCAAACTGTTTTGCCATATGTGTATTATACGACCAGGGATTTGTACAGGTCACATGCAGCCGGAGTGTACCTTGTATCATCATAGTTATGGTTACAGGGGCTCTGTCGTGTTCATGGATATGTGATTGTGTACCTATTGGGGGGCAGTGAGTTTATATTATCCAACACCCTATCTGTATTGCTTATTCATGCTCAGCACTTGTTCGGAACATGTACACACTTCATGAGCTACTAATTACTATAACACTCAATCCTACTCATTTCCTACAGGTAAACACTGTTTGTCCTTACATTCCCAGCATGCTTACAGTACAACAACTGTTGTACACACTTACCTCACATATCTTGTGAGTAATGGTTGACTAAACAGGCATGTCCAAATGTCAATTACCAGTGTTATTGCCTGTCTATATGATGAATGTGGGCAACATGAGGCAATATAGCAGTTATCTCATGTACACAGTCAATGCTCACCTCCTAACATACGACACTACAGCCTGTGGGAGATGCACATATGTAGCCATGCTGGAGGTAATGCTCTCTCCAACCCAGACTTACCCTGACATTCATGTGGGGATGTTAAACATTTGCAGCACACCCCACTCATCACATAGTCTCAGTAGATCTCCACCACCACAGGCCACACATAGTAAGAGTACAACATTTGCGGAACCTCTCCATACTACTCTATGTAGGCAACAGAGGCAGCTCCCATCACCAAACACAACACCAATTACCTATAGCCCACAGACTCATGTGTGCCCATCAACTACAGCCAATAGGGTGTTATAACATACCCAAGACACTAGTCATAGGTGACTCTGTAGGAGGTCACACTGATGTCCCACTCAGCAGGCCACACAAGGTGATAGTCACTGTCATCTGGCTGTCGGGTAACAGGATCCACAACATAACCTATGCACTCAGGTCACTCCTCAACAGGTACAATATGACTGTCATTCTCCACGTTAGTGTGAATGCCCTGAGATGTAACTTCCTGGACTACATGTACAGGGACATGCAATAGCTCTCCGATCTTTTAGCCCAGGCAGGTATCGCCCAAGCCCTGAGAAGCATTCTGCATTAGTCCAGACAGATGACACAGTAGAACAACAGAATTATTCACTTCAACAGTTGCCTATGCTTCTGGTGACATTCCAAGGGTATCCAGTATCTGTCTGCTTTGAATGACATGGTCGACAAACCACAGTGCTGTGGCACAGATGGCCTGCACCTGTCAGCCCTGGGATTATGGGTAACATCTAAGGCTCTTGCTGCTCCTATACTGCCTGTTTTAGACACATTTCAGAAACATATTCACCACCAGAACAGGTACAGGCAAGCAAAACCTGAGGGTATTGTTACTCAGTGCTTGACATCTTCATCTCAAACGCACTCATCCGAGGCACTCCTTATAATGGACCACTTTGATGTCTCTGCAGTGACTGTGACCTGCTTTTAGACTCCGGAGAGCACCCCTGCACTGACAGGCTATTACACAGACCACACCTTTCAGTCATGTAACCAGGACCGGAACACACACAGCGGAGGTGTGTCCATATTTCACAGGGATTTACACACCTCCATGCTGGTTGCTTAGTACGATGCATCAGAGGCAATCCAAGTGCAACTAACTGTGGCCAGAACTGCTATACAAATTGTAGCTTGCTACGGATTCCACACCATACCCCACGATTAACGGTGTTGTACTGGAAAGTAGGGTTCAAACAGGAACTACTGATGTGACACTGACACTATCCCACACCTAACTGTGATACCTACTCATGTACCGACACATTAGGCCCACACTTTCGTGGATTAATAAACTCCATTCGGCTGGATCAACCTATACACACCACCACCAAGGCCAACAATATCCTAGACCTGGACATTACCAACATGTGTGACTGGTGTTACACACCTGAGGTTGTCCCCTCGTTGGTCAGTTCCAAACGTATGCTAATCACCCTTGTTATCCACATCCCGGCACCACACCCTTCACAGAAAACACAGTACAATATTTCTACAAAGCCAACTTCACGCTTTGTATGACTGAAGTAGTAAACGCCATGACACCCGTGCAGATGGACAATATAGTTACAAACGCAGAAACATTCCCAACTGCACTACATTAGCACTTACACGACTGCATGGATTATGCTATCCCAAACAGAGACATGACAGTACCCACCACATAATGGATGCCACTCTGGGGGTCCACTGCCATGGACATACTGCATGACAGAAGGAGACAGTTGCAAAGTAGGGTACACTCCCATGGGTGGGGTAGCTCCCTGGTCAGCCTCAGTAGGATTCTGGGATCCCTTCTTACATCCTCCAATGCTAGCTGCATAAACATTACTGCGACACATTCACAGGACTACCACTAAGCGTTATGGAGGTATGTCACTACCCTCAATGGCAATACCCACATCTGCTCTGACATACAACGGTTAGGCTGAAACATTACAGAACCGACTGATATCGGCAACAACCTGGCAGCTAACTTTACACCCCTCTCACACCCTAAAGGGCCCACATCTATACAGGATCAATGCAGAGTCCCTGCGGTCACAACTACGCTGTTCAGACCTGCTCTCTCTAAAGCCTGGAACACACACTCCATGTGACCATCCAACATCCCAGGCTGCGATTTACACAAACCTCAGAATGACATGGCTCCCCACTTGGGCACCATATTCACTAATAGCCTTGTATCAGGCATTGTGGACCCTGAATGGTGCACAGCAACAGTTATCACACTCCAGAGAGGTGGCGCCACAATGGACCAGAGGAACTATTGCCCTATACGCCTGACTATACTGTTCTGCAAGGCTATGGAGAACATCATCATGGAAGTCATTCACAGAGACATTGTTGGCCCCCAAACCTTTGATACCACCCAGGTTGGATTTGTTAGGGCCACACCATGGCTCCTACACCTGGTGGAGTCCTTTGAGACAGTTACCAAGGTAGTAGATGACGGTAAGGAGGTCCACACAGCCTACCTTGTCCTCTCATTTGCTTTCAACACCGTTCACCATTCTGGTATTGTCAGTATACACATCCACCTGCACAGCGACCCATACGTCTTGAGATGTTATGCAAAGTGGCTCACGGACAGGACACATGCAGTGAGGGTAGCATACTGCAGTTCCTACTGTACATCAGTTACAATTGACATACCCCAGTCCTCAGTCATAGGAACCCTCATGTTCATTATATGCTTCCCTGAGGTACAGTCTAACACAGAAAGGCTTTCCCTGAATAGGTTTCCAGATGACTGCAACCTAGGGGTCATGATTGATTCACCAGCTAATACACACACCCTCCATATGGATATCACTGTGACGGATACCTGGTGTTGGTAACATGGCCTCAAGCAGCATGCCAGAAGGTGCATAGACATCCCCTTTGGATTACAACAATCACCCAGTGACTATCACATAAGTGGTAGTCCCCTACATACATAAGACATTATAAGGGATCTTAGTACACACGTAGATAGCACCCACTCCTTTGGTAACCTTATTGCCAAGGGGGCGTGGATATCCTTCTACATGGCCACCCTAATCTGTAATGGGTTTGTAGCCGGAACAAAGGCTGCCATTGTACCTCTATACTCCTGACTTATGAAACACGTTCAAGGGTACAACACCCCATTTGGAGTGTACCTTACAGGACAGCAATGGCTTTAAATACCACAACATTAACGCACTAACAGTATTACTCACCTCCAAAGGATGACGTATGCAGCACAACTACTGAAACCCTAACTGCAGTCATTTGCATACTGCATACTCAGAGGTGACCTGTGCTGAACATACAAGGCCTATGTCCACACCAATATTGATGGATATGCTCCACATAAGCAACATAAGCAAAAGCCACTGAGAGCAACATGCTCTGGGATATGTACCCAAATGCAACGATGAGTAGCATGTGCTGGAGGGATACATTCCTGAAACGGACACTCACCATGCTTTGGAACATGATTCCTATGTACATCAGGCAGGGACCCTCACTAGCACTCTTCATGAGATACCTCGATGGGTAGATGGGGAACAGACATGTACGCCAGGGATCACTGCAGTGGCTGTACTGTACACAGGTGCAGGAAACAAATGGCTGTGCTGTTCACAGGCACAGGACACTAACCTAGGGAGGTGCCGCCAGTGAAAACACTGTATTAGGGCTTACAAATGGACTTGGCCAGACAGCATAGTACCTAACTATGAACCTGTGAAGCTATTACATGTCCTTTGTGCATGGATAATTGAGTAGCTCTTCCATTTCAATTAGCTATCATGCTGTTACACTGTCTGGTGACTACAAGACATATGTATCCTCTTATTGTGTATTGTACATTCCAGTACACATACCTTATGTTTGCATAATATAACAGTCATGCTATGTACAGCATAGTACCTAACTATGAACCTATGAAGCTATTACATGTCCTTTGTGCATGGATAATTGAGTAGCTCTTCCATTTCAATTAGCTATCATGCTGTTACACTGTCTGGTGACTACAAGACATATGTATCCTGTTATTGTGTATTGTACATTCCAATACACATACCTTATGTTTGCATAATGTAACAGTCATGCTATGTAAAATGTTTGACATATTTACCTACAGTACTGTACTTTTCACATTTTTGAAACTATATCCCATAATGCAAAGCATATTTGCACAGCAGGACCACCTTAGGCATGTTATTCTCGTTATACACCCATACATATGCCTACTGTTACAGTATATCAGCATAAACTATCCCCTGTTATGGCACGTACTTGTTGGACAAACCCTACCACTGACAGCGGCTGGAGGGGAATTGTTATGTTTAAAGCCCTTATGTAGCATCCCTTGTGGTGTATGAGGTGTTTACCTTGTGGCCCACAGCAGTACACACAATTTCTACAAGCGTTACTATGCTCAACAAGACATCACTACATAATACCTTTTCCCACTGACTGCATTGCATACACTTTCATTAATACAGAACAGGCACTACATACACTAACATATTGAGTGTTTTACATACCTTCTTAGTGGTCTGAGTATACGATAATATCTGTGTACTCCTTTCCTCTTTAAACGATTCAATGGTATGAGCATACGGTTTGAATGTATGGCAAGCCATCGTTTTGTACGTGGATACCTGTAACATGTGGTATCCTGCCACCAATTGGTGTTCCGGAGTAAATTATTACATGCACATCAGCTGTGCAGCTACTCCATTGGCCAATTACACGGCAACAGTGGGGTATAATTGAATACTCCACTTGGGCGTTGTCCTTTTGCCCTACCTTCGAGGGAGACGGTCTGGATGTATTTTATTGTGATGAATTGCAACAGCTATATGGAGAGACACAGATACTTTGAATTCATGTCCCCCGTGGATTGTGTATGACGGATAGAGTAAATAGTTCTACATGTGAGTGTAGCTGTTATGTCAACCGTCTGATACGAGACTATTGCAAACAAAACCTGTAACATCGGCGTCTGTTCCATTGTACAACAGCAATGATTTCACATGGCGCCATTACAAGTGTGTCTCTCACAAGGTATGTTAATACTTCTGCAGATGTCATTAAGTGAGTGGATGTTTGTGATATTATTACGTTCTGTATTGCAATTGTTTCGGGTGTGGGGGAGATGTAGGTGGGTGTACATAGCAGATAAAGGTTTGTGGGGACTGCATTTATACATATTCCATATGTGTGTGGGCGCCCCTTCCCTAATTGAAGACCTGTCATTTAGTAGACTAATACTATGGTTATTGCAGGCTTATTTATTAAACCATTGTTAATTGGTTCCTATATAGCATGCAGGTGATGTTGATCCTTCAATCCCTCTGAAATACACCGATATGTACTGAACTGTTGCTACATGAAAGCTGTCTTGTGTATTTCTGCCATAGATATTTGCAGTCATTGCAGTTGTGTTGGTGACTCAAACTCTTTGGCTTGGGTTGCCACCTTTTCAAATGGCCATAGTGGGACATTTGCAGGACACACATCAGGGTTTAGAGGCCGACACATACCCACTGTCAGTACAAAACATAGAACTTACTTTTGCCCTAAATAAAACCTTATTCTTGTAGCACTTTAGTTGCTTATTATGTTTCTTGTACAATTTACGTATTTGAGAGACAGAAATAAATATTTAATGCAACTATTACTTAATATATGGGACATCATTATGTCCTACAATCTCGGTACATTTGCCCTTTTTAATATTTGTTGTCAGGACACAACTGGCCAAAGAGGGACTGTCCCTCTCAAAGTGGGACAGGTGGTAACCGTATGCCTAAGGCCGGCTATGACCACAACTACTGTAATAATCTACCTCCGAGTTAGCACAAACAGACCCACGATGCAAACACACACACACACACACACACACATTACAGTCCCATGGAAACACACACCGCACTCTCAACATGCACTTACACACACTACAGCAATCGGAACCACACTTAAACACAGTACCTACCTGGACCGCAGCACCGGCAGCAATAACTGAATGTCCCTTAACATCATGATAATATTACTCGTGGTTATAGTGTTCCGGTACTGTGGTCTTTTGGTCTTTAAGCCTCGTGATTACGCGTGTCGGTATGTAAAGCATTCGGTGGTTGGCAGTATCCTATTTATTTGTACCTCCATGGTTGTGTGCAAGTCGTTAACCTGTCTACATATTCGCAGATATATGTATTTCCATATATATCGACATACATCTCTCTATCACCCTTTCTATCCCTATTATTTATATATATATATATATATATATATATATATATATATATATATATATATATATTTTTATTTATTTATTTTATTTATTTTATTTTATTTTACTTTTGTTGACCGGGCTAGTCCAACTGGATACATGTCCATTTTCAGTTGAGGCCCGGGGAGAAAAGCTCCAGGATCATGGTAAGTTAAACCAATACAATGAATAAGTTACAACAAATAAATCAAGTAAATACAAATACAATGTTGTTGTTAGGACAAGTAAATACAGGTAAATACACTGACGCTTACAGGCCCAAATAAAGGAAACAAGAATGAAAATTATGTTTTGAAGAGGTACAGAATTAAACAGCTAGACAAACAAGCAAAATAGTGGCCTCTTGGGTTTATGGGTTAGGTGGAGGCTGAGAGAAGCCTTGGACAGGCAGGGATGATAGCACTTAGTCTGGATTGGAGCAGGGGCATAACCATTGAGATTTCAGGTGTGCTCTGAGGTGTTCTTAAACTGGTACTGAGATGACGTGAGTCTTAGGTTGTTTGGAAGGGCATTCCAGGATTTGCCAATAGAATTGGCATATAGTGCTTCACCACCAGAATTGTTGGCTTTAATGGTCAGTACTTGTAGGCTATTGGAAGACCTAAGGGACTTAAGGTTGGAGTGCGGGGTGAGTATTTTGTTCAATGCGGCGATTTTGTCTGGATGATTGATAATTTTAAATGCCTCAGTTAGCTGGTTGAGTTTGAGAATATTAGGCAGTTCTAGCCATTCCAGTGACCTTAGATTTAGGCAGTGATGGGTGCGATAGGGCATTCCAGTTATGAATCTGGCTATGTGATTGTATGTCGTAGAAAGTTTGTTGAGCTCTCTTATTGAGGAAGGAGAATATCGGGGAGGCATAAAGGAGTGTGGAGAGGAGGTGGGTTCGGGCAATGGTAAGTTTGGTGTGCGGTGTTAAGAAAGCCTTTATTCTATACATTGACCCAAGTTTTTATTGACCGATTTAATGGTTAGATTTACATGCATATCAAATTTAAGATTATGGTCTATGGTCACCCCTAGTAGTTTGGTGTGGGTACGGGTAGATGATGGTGCCATTATTGGAGGACACATGGAAGGTTGGGTTATTGGTGTTGAGGGTTCTATAGCTTGAGCAGTAGCTGGGGTGGGGAAAAATAGAAGTAATTTGGTTTTGGTTGGGTTGAGTAAGAGTTTAAGTTCGAGAACCATTTTTCGACAGTGGAAAAGCAGTTTTGGGTGGTGGCTTGGAGTTTGGCGAGAGATACATCAGAGCAGATCAGGTGGAGTCATCTGCATATTGAATACAAGTGGCCTTGGGAATCTTGGAGTGTAAACCATTTATGAAGATGGAAAAAGAAGGGGACCGAGAATAGATCCTTGGGGACACCAATATTGGTGGGGAGGAGGTCTGATAGGCTGTTTTGCCACTGAACCGCCTGTTTTCTGCAAGAGGTAGGCATTGAACCAACTTATGGTTGGTTTGCTAAGATGAAAGGTTTCAGAGACTGAAGTAATAGTTGGTGGTTGACCATATCAAGGCTTTCGATAGGTCTAGAAAAGCAGAGGATATTAATTTATTATTGCAGTTGTGGTTGACTGAGTCAACAAAGGAGAGGAGAGCAGTGGTTGTGCTGTGATGGGGCGAAAGCCATGTTGGGTGTTGATAGGAGGTTATTTTGTGTGAGGTGGTTCATGAGTTGTTTGTGGACACAGCGTTCCATAATTTTGGCTAGGGGAGACAGTATGGCTATGGGTCTATAGTTCGAAGTGTCAGTGGAGGACCCTCCTTTATGGAGGGGGATGATAAAGGAGATTTTCCAAATAGAGGGAATAGATGCTTCAGAAATGGTCCGATTAATTAAGATTGAGACAGGGTAGGCTATGACATCAGATGCTATTTGTAAGTATTTGGCTGGGAGCAAATCTGCTGCTAGGGTGGTTGGTTTAAGTTTTTTCAAAAGGGTACGAATGTAGGAGGTGGAGATGGGTTGTAGGTTGAAGGCAGTTTGGGTTTTATCTATGGTTGGGGTTGCCACTGAGGGAGTCGTGGCAAGCTTACTGGCTAGGGACTGGATGGTCTCAGTAAAAAAAGAATTAAAAGAATTAAAGGAGTTGGCTATTTCCGTTGGATCTTTATCCATGAGTTTTTCAGGGGTGGGGGTAGTAGATTTACCTGGATGTAGGAGGTGGTTAAAACCAGCCCAGAATTTTTTGGGATTATACTGATGTTTGTTTTGGAGGTGACAGAAATATTGTTTTTTATCAGACTTAACGGCTGCTTTGGTTGAATTTCTAAGCTGGAGGAACTTGATGCGATCTAAGGGGGTTTTTGTGGTTCTCCATTTATTCCAGGCCTGGTCTCTGATTCTAATTTTTGATTTGGTATCTTGTGTTAGCCAAGGTGCTGTACGTTCCTTAGTTCTAGTAAATCGTTTAGGAGCATGAGAGTCGAGTATCTTGAGGAAAGTGTCATTGAAGTATGATACACTTTCCTCTATAGGAAGGGTTTTTAGGATGTGCCAGTTACAGGCCTTGAGATCAGCTAGAAATTGGTCAGGGACAAAGTTCTTGCTGTTCCTTACTAATCTAGTTATAGGCGAGTTCGTAGTTGGACATTTGTGTTTTATAATAAAGGTAGCAAGGTGGTCACTGAGGTCGTTGGGAAGGGTCCCTGTGGTATAGTTATTAGGATTCCTATTAGTAAGAATCCAATCAATGATGCTCTCTTTTGTTGGGCATGTCCAATTCTAGTGGGAGAAAGAATATTTTGGGAAAACCATGTAAGTTAATGGGGAGAGGATTTGATTGAGCAGAGTAGAGACCAGTCAATATTAACATCTCCTAATATTATAGTTTCTTGGGGATAGTTAGTAGCGAGCCAACTAAGGGTTTGTTCAAGGTTTTCAACATTTTTGCCTGGTGGTAGGTAGGTTACTATGAGATTAATACTTTTTTGTCTGTTTAGGGATAACTTCAGGGCAATCAGTTCCAGGTTAGGAACTTTGGGGTTGAGTAAATTCATTGTAATGCTCAAGGAATTCTTGAACATTACAGCTATTCCTCTCCTTTCTAGTTGTACGATCGGCCCTGAGGATATTATACCCAGGTGGGATAATTTCCTCATCCTTAGTACTTGGTTTGAGCCACGTTTCTGATAAACACATAATGTCAGCGGAGTGGGTTTCGAGCATGGCATGTAAGCTATGAACTTTATTGTTGATGCTTCTTATATTGAGATGAAGCATAAAGAGGGAGTCCGCTAGGCTTCTGGCTGGATGGAGGAGGTAAGGGCCTAGGTCACTATTAGGGCCTGGGTTAGGGTGGATATCGCCGTCTTTTGTGATGGGTTTTTTCAAATATTCTAGTATTTTTTGTAGTCTAGTTAGTAGTTTAAGATGGTCCCTATTATGGGAAAACAAGGAGGTCTGACCTTTAGGAAGGTAGATTCCTGTTAGGGCTTGGGTTTCATATGTTGTTAAGAGATACGGTAAAATAAGAAGTAAAAGTACAAGGGGAAGGGTGGTATATGAGTTTCTATCCATGGTGATGGGTGAGGTCTCTGCGTGGATAGAGCTAGGGGAGGTACCTTGGTCAGTAGGAAGCTGGGTGGTTGGTGAGAGTTAGGTAGGTGGGCGGAGTAGCCTTGGTGGTAGGGATAGGCAGAGAAATGGAGGGGGGAGGAGTGGACAGTTGTGATTGGGTGGTGGTAAGGGGATGGGCTTGGTGTCCAAATAAATGTAGAGGTAGTGGGTGGGTGGGAATAGGGGCAGGAGGAGCGGAGCAAGCCCGAGCGAGAAGCGGGCGGGACTACACCACAGGGATTTCCCTGGGTCTTAAAGGTAACCAGGTTAAATGGCAGCTTCCTTAGTTTTAATTAGAAGGAACCTGTATTTTTTAGGAGTTATTCTGCCTGGTTCAAGTGGTAGACTGCTAGGTATTTAGGCTAAACAGTAGGAAAAGGGTAGTTATTTATTTACCCTGAGTTGCTTTTTTGGAGTACTTTTAGTTAGGTTGTAGGTTGTATGTGCATTCACACTGGTGGGGTCTTGTGGGGTCCTGTGCCACGCGGAATGCATATATAGAGAGAGAGAGACAGGGAGAGGGAGAGAGAGTGTACACACCTTTCGTTGGGTACATGGCGGTGTATTCTGTTTGCTGAACTCCGCCCTTTTGTGTTTTAACCTGTCACAATACACACCTGCCGTTGGTACATCTCGTGTAGCTTAGTGGTAGGTGATTGTGTACATGGTTGCATGTTCTACTCCTGCCAGTGGTCGTTTTACTTCTCAGAGCAGGCACTGTTAGTACAAGGGTGAATAATGCTGGTTTCGCCTGTTCTGGACATCTTTGACCGTGATCTGCATGGAATTCGGCAAAGCTTAGACCTGTTTTGCGCATATCCATGTAGTCATGTTTAAACGACGCTTACCGTCACTTGCCACCGCATAAACTGGCTAACATGTGCTTACACGTGCTCTAATGACCTACATCCAACATCCATTATTCGTGCCATCGGGATTACGTAACGGACCTTGCAGGATGTGGAACTGGGTACATACACGACACAGTCAGTGGCTTTACCACTTGGTCATCTGGTGTTTGTACAGGTGTTAATGGTGTTTTGTATGTGGACTGTACTATGGCTGTTCCTCCATACTGCAGTGAAATGTGTAACTCAGTTAGTTTAAATATGGATGATACCAGTTTATGGTATGTCCAAGTGATGTTTAATGGATGTGCTCCAGCATTGGGAATCTATGTCAGAGTGAGCCACACACTGTAATGTACTACACCTTGACACAACCATGACTGGAGAATGCTGGAGTGGCAGATACCTGTCATGGGTACTCCCCATGCTTTGGCACTACATCCCTAATTACATTATATGGAGGCCCTCATTAACACACCGGGGAATCCATGTAGAGTAGGTGGGGAACAGTGGTTACACACGTGGATCCCACAATTGGCTTTGCTCCACAGAGGGACAGTTGGTTAATCGATGGGGTGGCGATAGCAGACACATTTTGCCTAGGCTGCTGAATGGCCTCTGACAATCGGGCATGTACCTACCGATGTACCTAGGAACCTATACATACAGTATCAACATATGTTGTTAGCTTCGTTTACTGTTCAGGTGTTGGCTTTCCTTATTCCAATAGCTGTTGTGTGTGCAATAGTTGAGGGCTGCCTATGTAGGATTCACACAGTAGGCCACCTATACATTACAATTTGCAGGTGGTCATGTGTGTGTGCCATCCGTTTTACTGTGTGTGCAGGTGGAGAAGTTTGTCAGTTCATAGGGGCCTACACTGTCAGTGTATGTGCTATACATTCCCTCTTTGCCAAGGCGTGGGCATATTGGGCACGCCTCCTTCTGCCTACTGGGGCTGGCACAGGTTGTTCGTGGTCTGAATCCCTCTGTGCCTGTGATGGCCTTGGCAATTGCGGTGGGCTGTGAGGGCCTTCACCATTATGTCCCTGCTGCAGCTGTTTCCGCAGGATCATATTATGTAGCATGGCACATACTATGAAGATGTGGGCACACGTGCCTGGAGAGTACTGCAAGGCTCCACCAGATATGTCCAAGCAATGGAACCGTGATTTCAGCATCCCAAACACACACTCTATGATGATTCTGGTTTGTGCGTATGCCTCATTATGGCATTCTTGCATGGGTGTGTGTGCATTTCTGATGGGAGTCATCATCCACAGCTCCAGTGCATAACCAGCATCCCCCACAAGGTGGCCATATGGGATGTCCCCCCTGACAAATACCTGATACAGCTGTGAGGCATGCCAGATGTGGGAGTCATGGTAGCTTCCAGGTCTGCCAGCACACACATCCGTGATAATGCCCTGGGCATTGCACATGACCTGGCAGTTGATGGAGTGGTATCCTTTAAGGTTTATGTAGCGCCTACCATGGTCTCTGGGTGGTGACTTGATATGTATGTGCGTGCAGTCTATTGCACCCAGTACCTCCGGGTAGTGTGCCACATGGTGGAAGAGACGCATATTGCTGGCCAACTCCTCCTGAGTTCGGGGGAAGTATATATGCTCACTGGCATGTGGTAACATGGCATCCAGGAACTGGTGGAGTACCCTGGATGCTGATGCCTGTGAGATCCCCATGATATCTTCAGTTGGCCTTTGAAAGGTACCTGTGGCTAGTATTCTCAAGCTTACACATACCTTCATGTCCACTGGGATGGGTTCCCCTCTGTTGTTTCTGGATCTCAGGCGTGGCCATCACAGCTCAACTATTTGCTGTATGATGTCCCTGTCCACCCTGTAACACTGTACTATCTCCAGATCATGTAGCCCCTGGTAGGTTAGCCTTGGTCTGAACACTCTTCTCCTCCTCCGAGGCCTGAGGTGGTTGTCAGCGTCATCCTCCACAACACCTTCAGTCTCCAACACATGCTGATGAATCACAGCTATGGCAGCTCCCAACAAGTACATTGTAAAAGTTCCCCATCTGTTTACACTGATGATGCAGTGTTTGGGAATACACAAGTGTGTGTGAGGTGCCTTCACACTTTATACTATTGTGCTTTGAACACTGATGATGTCATAGGGTGTGTATGTACATTCGGAGCTGCAGGGTATCTTGTGTTTTACCACAGATACTGCTATTGTGCTGCCTTTGGTGTTGAATTACATTTAGCTGCCGTGGATTACCTCTTGCCCTTGCCTCAACTTTTCTTAACGATTCCCCTCCCATTTTCTGGCATGCATCCAGCAGCCTGCTTTCTTGTTTTGTACTTTCCCGAACCAGGATTGTCTTGCGAAATGTGTTCTATTGCCGATCTACTGCAGGTTTGCTTTGTTCGGCGGTTACAGTTCTCTTTTCTTTGCAATCCAACACCTGCCCTATCCTGTTCTGCGGGTTGCTGCTAGCAGCCTTGTTAGCTGGCGTCAATTGTCCACTGTGAGTTAATAGGTGTTAATTGCTCAGTTGTACTCCAATTACCCTACTGCGGCATTTTCTTATTGTCTTCCCCTAAACTTCCTTTTTGGGCTGTGGTGTGCAGCGGGTGAATCCGCTTACCGGGTTTCGGGCACGTTTTCATCCACGTACACATGCGTTTTCGGGCACCATGTGTGCTCTCAGCTGAGCAAAGCTATACCTACATCCACGCCCCTGTCTTGCGGCTTTGCTTAGCAACGGGCAGCCCAGATTTGCATTGCCCCAATGTGCTTACAGCTGCAGTGGCACACCCCACTGCTGATGTCATGTATTCCTCCAGACCACTCCTTGGTGTGGTAGCGCTGCGCCGTATTATACATCCTTAGGCCGGCGGGATGTTTGCGATTCACTATTACTTGCCTCATTTGCATGGCATTGACTACTAATTCATAGTTACCGTGCCGAACACTGTCACAGGCCCTTAGCAACCCTTACAGCTTGGTTGTGGTGTAGCATGCATACCATTGACTATTATGGTGAAATCATGATTTGTGTTACATTGCTATTTTATGACATTTGTATATATTTTCATTGTGTTCCCGTTTGCACACATATGCCCTATGGTTGTAATTTGCGTTACTGTGGCCATGACATTAAATGTTATTTTTTGTTTGTTGTGCATCTTTTCTCATGCCATTGGCTGTATATTTAGCCATTGGCATATGTTAACTTTGTAATACATGAGTCTGGTCCACTTCCAAGGCTCCGATGTTCTGTTTGTCAACATGTAAACTGTTTTTTTTGGTTTACATTTCTGTAGGCTTACACTACGCCTACACCACTTCATGAATCGCTATGTACCTTCATTTGCATGCTGCAGTACTGCGCATGGGGTGATTTGCATACCTACGTCGGGAGTTGCACAGATCTGGCGTACGCTGGTAGTGCACGTGGAATTGGATCATACCTGAATCGGTCGGCGGCCATATTTGGCGTTAAACCGCCTACGCTATACCTGCGCCTGGTGCAAGCTTCATGAATCCCGGGGATACAATGAATTTTGTTACTGTTATGTGTGGGTGTTCTGTTAAAAATGTTCCACAATGTTTTTAAAATGACAACCCCTTCTGTATATTATATGCAGTATATCCCCAACTTTCTTAATAATATGTCTGTCTTCTCTTAGAATAGCCCATTTCTTCTGGATAACGCTCCTAATAGTCGGACTGTCAGCATTATAAGTTGATAAAGGATCTAGTAAAGTTTGTCAATGTCGTAGCGTCTCCTAAAGATATCTTTCGAGAAGAGAGAACTACGTCTAGAGGGGCAAGAGGGGCACTGTGATTATAACCTTGACCTTGAGAAGTCTGGTCTATTAAATGAATTTCATCATCATTAAAGGAAATGAGAGAGTGTGGAAGAGGTCAGAAGGTAATTTGTAGACAAAGCTGCCTGGGGTTGAGCACCCTTAAAGAACTGGACTGGATGTGGTTGGAGATGTGAAAAGGTCACACTGTGGTCACTCCCAGAGATGGAAGAGTTTCCAAGTGATTCACTATCTCAGAGATCATTTATGGGACATGAGAAGATAACAGCTGAATCTATTTACTAGAGAAATGACCCCCCCACAGCAATTGGTTGACTATGAAGAAAGGTGGAGGGAATTACATACTGCTGGACTTTCACTGTCTCATGATATAGTGGAAAAGACAGGGTTTCCCTGTGCCTGTTGGTGCACCATGCAATAATCATGTTGTTGAACTCTTTAGCTATAGTACCTTGTGGGAGGGTGCCCTAAAAGGCTAGTACAGATATGTGAATTGCCTTCATTTCTCTCAGCTCAACATGAAGGTGCAACTTCTAAGGTATCTTGACACTCTGAACTATCTACCAACTTTAGTGTCATTTACCCAAGAGCAGAAGCATCCACGGTGACTGATTTCTGAGAAGTCTGCAGTAGGAGAGGTTTCTAGACTCTGGGACACTGGAGTCAAAAAGCTTATTGGAGGACCATCAAGCACAGCCTGGTATAAGACTCCATGGATACTGCCGCTACCATGAGACTCAGAGTCTTATGATAAATGTCCTTAACCTGATGCTCCACTGCAGCCTCAGCTACCTGTTGCAGCTGCATCTGGGCCACCAAAGTTGAATGGGACTGTCCACCAGAGAGAGGCCTTAATCTTCTCTGGCATGACACCCGCATTCCCAGCAGTGGAGCCAGCATGTACCACATCTGAAAGAAACCACTGTGAAGGTACCTGAATCTGCATAATGAAGGAATATGATGGGAAGGTTGATATAAGTGACACATGTGACAGACCTACAGTCACCTCTTTGTCAACTATCAGTCCTATGCATCCTGCCATGTTGATAGTCTTTCCAGTATCCCATGGCATCCCCACTGCATTTTTATATTGCTCCTTCTGAGCTGAAAGATCAAGGTATGCACAGTGGAACTATATGAGTGCTTTGTTATGCAAATAGCAGGAAGACATCTGTTTTGATAAAGGAGAAAATAACAACAATAAAATAAAACATTTACTGTATATCTTTGGAGTATGTGTTTACACCACTGCTTACCAGTCCTACAGCTGCTTATGTTGGCAACACCTCATGCCAATATAACTATGGCTGTACTGTTCTACAGGCCATGGAATTCTTGGGACAATCGACAGCTGGATGCCCAGATCGTACATGAATCCTCCATCATAAGAACCCAGGAGTCACTGTGTGAAATCCCTGTTCATGAGGTACAGTAAAATGTTTGTCTCCTTCACGCGCCATGCAGGAGCTCTTCACCTGCTGCTGTTGGGAGTTATTCACACCTTATGATAATGCATGTAGCTGAATCAAAGTGTTAGCCATATATGAAGCATGCACATTTGTGAATCACATTCCACTCATTAATTTGCTGCCCAGTTGTATGATGTGTGGCCATCTGGCAGTCTTGTGTACTATCCTTCATGCCACAGCTCTTACACTTTTATTGAAAATTAAAATTCTGGTGCCTGAAAGCATACTTAGGTGATCCAAATATATCTGAACTGCAAGCTCTCATCACTTACACAGTACTCAACACATATAACATTAAAAAGTTTGTAGGTTGGTTATCATTTTGGTTGCAAAAAAAGTAGCAAAACATGCAATACCGAGCAGTCAGTCCAGAAAGCTTTTGTATCACTTAGATATCTTGATTTGGATGGTAATGTGTATATTTTCCAGTCTGATAATTGTTCTCAGATATCAGAGTCATAAAAGCATTGTAGTTTTATTTCCTTGATGTATTTGTTTGGGTTAACTGTGCTCTGTTGCATCTTCCCTGGAAACTTTTTTTTTGCCTACAGCTGTGGTTAAAATGCTGTGTGTGGGTCATCTGAATGGTAGGCATGCTTCTTATGTGTCTTTGCATAGCTTAACAGTGGTCTGCTAGCCACATAAATGGTACTCTTGACTATAGCTGCTGTTGCAGTGCTTTGGGGTAGCAGCATTGTGGTGGAGGTGGAGCACACTGGGAACATTGTACAAGTTCAGTTATTCTGCCTACACTTCTCAGCTGGACAATGTTTCTATGCTATGCCAGCAGACCATGTGCATGGCTAACATATGTCTGAAACCAATATGCAGTAAGGCAACACAAGCCATGGGGCCTGCAGACTGTTAAGAGATCAACTGGGGAATAGGTAAATTCACAGTACCTGTACAGATATCGGTAGCAATCAGAATATGAATTCCTTACCCATTTCTGTGTTGCAGAAGAATGCAGCCCTGACTATAACCTAGGTGACACAAGTTTGATCAGTGGTTTGAGCAGTGGAGGAGCCAGGGAAGGGGGTTATGTCAATGCAGAAACTATGTTGGCTTGCTCATTGCCAATAAGAGAGTCATGGTCCAGTCTGCTGCAGTGTTGTACACTGTTGAGAATGGGAGAATGAACAACATACAGCAGACAGATCAGAGACATATTCTGAGCTTCTGCCAAGCTGCTTGGGCAGTAGTCCTGTGAAGTAGTCTGGCTTCTTGAGGAGGACATGTGCAGATGTGTGCACATCTGCCCACTGGAAGAGGAATATTGCTGTAACCTTGCATGCTGTGTCAGTCACCAAAGAGTGAGGAACTAAAAGTTGCAAATAAACCCCCTGATGGCTGCCTGCATTTTTTTCTCCTACTACTAACCCTCTTAACGTCCCTTTCATGGTACATTCTGTTTCACAAATCTGCACTTCTCATTCACATTACTTTTTGCTTAACGTAATGTCTCCTAATGGTTCCCTTTTATAATCTCAAAATACTGAAATCTCGAATTTCAGTATCCTGAGGCCATAAAGGTGAAACTACAAAATAACAAAAGTGCATAACCACGAATCCGAATATCTCGAATCCACACTTATGCATTTACGCTACATTACGTGAAGTGTTTGGCTGGGATGGTGTCCGGAATTTAAGGTGAGTGAGTGTATGTGAGTGTTTTTGTAAGTTGTACGGGTTAGGGTAGGAAGGTGGAAGTATGAGTGTGAGTGTTGGATGTGTTGGTGTTTGTGTATGTGTGGTGTGTGTGTGTGTGTGTGTGTGTGTGTGTGTGTGTGTGTGTGTGCGAGGGACTGTAGAATGTCTGGGTGTAAGTTTTTTTTTTTCTGTTTGTGCGATCTCGGAATTGGTATATATATATAAGTGGGGAGGTGTGGGGGATGCAGCCCCCCACAAGGGGGTGCAGGGGGGCTTTCCCCCCTGCTTACATGTAGTGTAGGGTTGGATAGTTTGTGTGGTGTGGGTAGAATGGTGTGTGCGTTGTGTGGCTTACGGTGTGTGTATGTTAGTGATTGTGTGTTTCGTGCTTTTGGGTTTCGGGATTGTGAGTTGTTTGCCTTTATAGTTTCAAGATACTGAAATTTGAGATTTCAGTATTTCGAGATTATAAAGGTGAACCCTACTAACATATACCCATAAACTCTTCTCTGTCTAACATCTATCACTTCACTCGGCTATCCTGTTCTGTCCTATCATTCCCACTTAGACAACATACATCTGTAATTATCACACAGGCACCTCACTTTCTAAATGAAATGTGTGTCAATTTATTGTAAATAATCTGTATTACAATTCTATATACTTTTTACATTTGCTTAGCCAATAATGGTATATTGCAGATATGAATTTTCCTTATAGTCTGTTATCTCTCTGTAAATGTAACTCTGACTTTCTCTGTATTCCCTGGCTGAGACTGAAATTGGTCAGTTGTGATCACTGCATTACCCAGTATGCAATTTTAAGTAAAATAAATAAATAAATAAATAAATAAATTTATTTTATTTATTTATTTTATTTTATATTTGTTGACCGGGCTAGTCTAGCTGGATACATATCCATTTTCCGCAGAGGCCCGGGGAGAAAAGCTCCATGCACAAATACATTAAGGCATTAAAAACTTAGAAAAAAAATGACTAGCTTAAATTATACAGCATAATATGTAAAGAAAGTAAATTTTGTGAATACTGTACAGAGACATTAGAGTAGATTTTGGAGATAAACATGTCTTAATTCAATAGAGGGGTTACAAATACAATCAGGCAACAGTTAAACATAGTAATTAAGCATCAACATTCATTTGAGAGAAAAAATAAAAACCAATAAGTAAGAAAAAGAAAAATAGAGACTAGGAAGGACAATAATGCAGGTAAAAAGGGGTTAGTAGTTGATATTCAATGACTCTCAAGGTGGGGTATTTGTTATAAAGCATGAGAGGAGGGGAGGAGAAAAAGTGAAGAGTATTTTTCAATCAGGCTTTGAGCAGGGACAAAGCCATTGTCTTTTTAGGTAATGTTTGAGGTGTTTCTTAAAGAGTTGTGCAGATGAGAGAGAAGTGAGTGTATTTGGATTTCAGTATTTCGAGATTATAAAGGTGAACCCTACTAACATATACCCATAAATAGATGAAATCTATAACAGCCTCTCACAACTGCCTCTCACCACCGATGAAGAGGGCATAAATCAGCCAATTGGTTGGGAGGGAAACTGATGGTCAGCAGGCAGCAGATGATAAATATATGATACAAATGTATTCCTTTATTCTATATGTCTGAACAAAGGTCAGAATTTCTAGAGGATTAGGGTATCAGAGGCTTAGGGAAGCAGAGTGGCACAACAGATAGTGTTGTCGTCTCACAGCAAGAAGTTCCTTGGTCTGATCTTCAGCTGGGGTGCCTTTTGTGCAGAGTGTACATGTCCCCCCTGTGTTCATGTGGGTTTCCTCCTGGTGCTCCAGTTTCCTCCCACATTCCAAAGACATGCTGTAGGTGGATTAGACACTCTAAACTGACCATAGGTGTGAGTGTGCATGGGAGTGTGTGGTGTGCAAGAATTACTGTGGCAGGGCTAGCCACCCGGTGGTGTAAACCTTGGCTCTAGATGATTGCCACTATTGAAGTGACACCTTGACCCTGTGTGCAAAAATGGGAAAAGGGGTTGTGGATGGGTGGATGGATGGATGGATGGATGATGGAGGGTGTCAGAGTCAACATTTCAGCAATAATGAAAATGACATCCTGTTACAGGCTTTTGGGTCATATGAACTATGGCTGGTGGGAGGAGGGGTGCAGACCAAACATTGAATGATCAGTTATGGCAGTCCATGCTGTAGAACATTAGTGCTGTTTTTACACTGTGTGCTACTGTCATCATTATCTTACCTAAGCAATATGGATGGCTGTGCCAGGCAGAGGGCACATAAGATCAAGATTGACTGATCTACATCAAGGGGTGGTTGATAAGGATCCACAAGACTGATGGATGTGGAGGAATTCCTTTTGTCCTTCGGAGGAGAAGGAGCTGCATCTCTAGGCTGATGGACATGGAGGAGCTCCTTGTGTTTCTGGGTTAGGTGTTGCACCAAAAGACTGATGGATGTGGAAGAGTTCCTTGTGTTTCTGAGCAAGGCGTTGAACCACAAGACTGATGGATGTGGAGAAGTTTGGAGGAGTTCCTTGTATTTCTGGGGGAGGTGCTGCACCACAAGACTGATGCATGTGAATTAATTTTTTGTGTTTCTAAGGTAGGTGTTGCACCACAAGACTGATGGATATGGAGGAGTTCCCTGTGTTTCCAGAGTAGTTGTTGCACCACAAGACTGATGGATGTGGAGGAGTTCCTTGTGTTTCTAGGGGAGGTGCTGCACCACAAGACTGATGGATGTGGGGGAGTTCCTTGTGTTTCTGGGGGAGGTATTTCACCACAAGACCGATGGACAGGAGGATTTTCTTGTGTTTCTGGGGGAAGTGTTGCATCATAAGGCTGATAGATGTGGAGGAGTTCCTTGTGTTTCTGGGGAAGTGTTGCACCACAAGACTGATGGATGTGGAGGAGTTCCTTGTGCTTTCAAGGTGGGTGACATATCGCAAGACTTATGAATGTGGAGGAGTTCCTTGTGTTTCTGGGGGAGGTGCTGCATCATAAGACTGATGGATGTGGAGGAGTTCCTTGTGTCTCTGAGGTAGATGTAGAACCACAAGACTGATGGATGTGGTGGAGTTTCTTGTGTTTCTGGGGGAGAAGAACAATGTTATTTCAATCTTTCAAAACTCAGCAATTCTAATCTTAGCAATTCAGTAAGAGTGGTGTACACTGCTTCATCTGTGGGAATACTTTATCTGTGGGAATAAATACTGTATGTCAGCAACAAAGGGGTTACTGATGGCATCACATTTTTCATTTGCCCCCCCCAGACAAATGTGTGGCTTTGGGGAAAATCAGTAGATGTGCAAGAGTGTCATTCTGGTACAGTCTGCTGCCCTACAGTCTACAGTGAATCTGACAGATGCATTGCACAGTATTTGAGAGGACCCATCTGGCATTACCTTGAGCTTCTTGAGCACAAGGAAAACAGGCATTGGGAAATGGAACATTGACCTCAGGAGAAGACTATTCTAGTGATGTTGATGGTTGCACATAGTGATACAATAAGCACCGCCATATGTAGGACTGCGAGTGCCATCATGACTGCCCATATTGGTTTTGAGACTTTTAATAATCAATAGATATCAGATGATTTCTATATACTGTTCAAGGTTTCTGTATGAATCACAATTAAACAGCCAAGACAGATTACAAATGCAGTAGCAGTGATATGGTGAAATATGGCAAAACAGTAGTGTAAAGTAAAAGAAATCACAAATGCAGCACACTGAAAAAAAAACATGCACATACAAACTATTTCTCAGGGCAACACAGAATTTATTTAATTATTATTTATTGACATTTGTTGACTGGGAAACTCTGACTGGGTAATAAATATCCATTTTCATTGGAGGCCTGGGGAGAAAAGCTCTAGAGAGTTAAATAATGCAAACACCAGTACAAATGCAATTAAAAAGCCTATATATATATAAAATATGGTTTACATGCATTTGGTCTCGCGACCGAAGGTGGATCTGTCGTAACGCCGAACCTAAATGTTGAATCTCGTGCACCCAAATGCTTAGAATGTCACGTGCAACGTTGAATTCGAAATTACCGATTGCACAACCGCCGCAACAAGCGCTACTATGGGTCTAGAGGGGGGAATAGTAGCCTGGCTGGCATTCGGTAATCTCGGGTTCGACATCCGCAGACTCGACATTCCACGATCCTGGGGTTCTGCTGTCAACACATTTGCGTTCACACATTGGTCGTTCACACAAATGCATGTATACCATATTATATATATGTATGTATATATATATATATATATATATATATATATATATATATATATACATTCAGATTAATAGTGAAATACATAGAATACAATGAAGCATGAGGAGACATCATTGATGTAAAAATAAAAATAAATAAAAAAAAAACGAAGATTAAATATGACAATCAGTATATAGAAAAGTATTAGAAGTATAGTCTACCATGCTAGGAAATAAAAATAAAAATATACAAGTCCACCCTAAGAGTGGGAGGAGGGCAGGTGTTGAAAGGCATAAATAGGTAGTATGATGAGAAGAAAGGTTAGTAAAAATGTAAAGAATTTGTTAATATAGACCATTTAGGTGAGGTAAATGGGTATAGCCCTGTGTTAGGGAGAGGACTTAAATACATGTAGGCTAGATATAGTTTTGATTGAACATAGGATAGAGTTCCATAGTTTGGCTGTGCTGTGTGAGTATAAACCTTGCCCCATACTTTGTTTGGGTTTATAGATTTCAAGCAGGTTTTTGTCTTGAGAGCACAGCGAGTGATTTGGGAAATAATGATGAAGTACTAAGGATATAGAAGGGCATGTAGAGGGTCTATATAGTATTTTTATGGGTAAGAAGAAGCTGCATATGGGATAATTGATGTGAGAGTCCTAACCAGTTGAAAGCATGTAATGCAGACCAATGATGAACTTTATGTTGCAGGTTAGCTGCAAATTTATAGCATTGCTCCAGTTGTGAGGTGAGCCATAGAGAAGAGAAGGTAAAAGATAAATGTTAGCTAGGGTGATTCTGCTAGAAAAAGTAAGGAATTTTTGTGCTCTTTATAGTTGACCTATCTTTTGATGAGTTATTTTTATACAGTTTTGTATGTAAAGATCAAACTTTAAGTTGTCATTGATGGTGGCTCCAAGCAATTTGGTATGGGTAACTACTTCAATAGTTGTGGTGTTTAAAGAGGTAATGCGGAAGTTACCTTTAGCACTGGCACGGACCTTTGGAAAAATAGTAGTAGTTTAGTCTTTTTGGAATTAAGTAAAAGTTGGTTTTGATATACAGCAGCTGAGTTGAAGGCATTTTATGTCATGAATTGTAGTTGTACTGTGTTGTTAGATGAATTGAGAGTTGAGTCATCTGTATACTGAATAAAGCATGCTTGCTGAGAGGAGTTATATAGGTTTGTTTGTTCTTTCGGCTTTTCCCGGTTAGGGGTCGCCACAGCGGAACTCCGGTCTGCTAATGATTGGCAGTAGATTTTGAGGTGCTGGCTTGCCGGGCCTAACGCACAACCTTCAACGAAGGAATGCCCATTCACGCATGTCGCCACACAGAAGACGCTCTAACTGAGAATCGAACGGGCAACGTCTAACTGTGAGGTGACAACGCTACCGCAGCACCACCACCGCAGGAGTTATATAGGTTATTGATGAAAATGTTAAAGAGCAGTGGAGCAAGATCAGAGCCTTGCCGAATACCTGTTGAGTCATCTGCATACTGAATAAGGCAAGCTTACTGAGAAGAGTTATATAGGTTATTGTTGAAAATGTTAAAGAGCAGTTGACCAAGAACAGAGCCTTGATTAACACCTGTTTTCACTAGGAGAAAAGGAGAGAAAGAAGAGAGCAATTTGACAGATTGCTATCTTTCAGATAGGTAGTCAGAGAACCATGGAAGAGTTGGTTTGGAAAGGCCCAGAGAGGACATTTGAGTCGGATGTTTCTCTTTGTGACACTGTTTAAAGGTTTTTGACAGATCTAGAAAAACAGAAGAGAGAAACTTTCTTTGGTCTCTAGCTTTATTAATGGTGTCAGAAAAGTTGAGTAGAGCTGTAGTTGTGCTATGGCCTGCTTGGAATCCATGTTGTGTTGGGGTTAGGAGATCATTTTGCAAGAGGTAGTGAAGGAGTTTTTTATGAATACACTTTTCCAGGATCTTAGAAAGGGGCGACAAAGTGGGAGTTAGCTTAGAGATTTCAGAGGAGTTACTTCCTATATGGAGGGAAATAATGATTATTTTTTTCCACAGGGCATGGACATGGGAGTTTTGAATAGATATGTTAATGAGGATTGAGACTATGTATACTACAGAGTCTGCAGTGAGCTTAAGGTACTCAAGGGAGATTATCAGCAGAACAGGGTTTAAGTTTCTTTATTAACTGTTTAACATATGATGTGGGACAGGTTGGAGATTGAAGGCATGCATGTCAAAACTAGTAGATTTTTTTTTTTTTTTATAAAACAAGAAACAACTTTATTAAATTATCATGTATGACATAGGCCATGTTACATTTATATAAAAGATAATAAACCATAGCAACACAATCTCACTTGCAAAGATTATACATTCCAAACCGTACAACACAACTGTAGCTGCAAACATTATGCATCACTTTAACATATCCAGTCATTGTTAGTCAACCATTACGTAGCTCATTCAAATCCAGGTCTATATCAGAAGACTGAAAGATTACTTCAGCGAATGCTCATGAGCAAAAACGCTGGTAATTGAACTGCTGATTGTGGGGGGCTGCAGCCCCGCTAACTATATATTCCAACTCCGAGATCACACTACAGTAAGGAAAGTGCAAAAATCCCACTCCTCACTGTACCGTGACCCCAAAAACACCCATTCGTTTACCAGCATTTTCGCTTATGTGAGCATTTGCTGAAGTAAACTTTCGGATTTATAATATAGACCCTTCAAATCCTGCCTTCTTTTAAACCTCGTTCCTCCTCTGCATTTATTGATCCCACAGTTCCCATTTTTCCTATGTAATTTGCTCCTACCCTTTTCTAAAGATCCCAGTTCCAGTTATTTTAATTCTGTTGCTATCTTTGCTACTTCTAGTAAAGTTGGTTTAAACTTTGATTTCCATTTTCTAGTAATTGCTTTTTTGGCAGCCATCATAATTAGACTCAGCAAGGCCTTACTATGTCTAGACAATTCCGAGTTTGTATCATAGCTCAAAAAAAATTTCCCTCGTCACTCCATCTTACTCATCCAGCATCTCCGACACAGCAGTCTGCAGGGAATCTTCTTTGAAATCTGCTTGGAGTATAAAAATACTTGTGTAAGCACTTCTAGGCAAAGATGCGAAATCTAGATTTTGTTGCATATTTGGGAGACATACATATATCCCCCCATTATTTCTTTGTGAATTGCTTATATAATCTCTCTTCCCAGTTCTTCCTAACCTCCTCTGTTTGATTCTTATAGTCATCATGCAATATTTTATATACTCTACTAATGATTTTTTCTTAACGGCAATTTCTGTTCTAGATTCTACTAAAAACTCTACCAGTGCTGGTCTTTTGTTTAGGACCCCCCCCCATTTCTTTCTCTTTGCCTATACTCTGATATCAGTCCTTGATATGGAAGGCACTCTTTAGCCTGCAGCCCAAATAAGCTCTTGGTAGCTTCCCATTCTATTAACTTTCCCTCTCTAGTTATTTGCTCCCAGTACCTTGGTTCCTTTGCCAGTTTTCTGCAATACGTTCCTGTCCCCTTCTTGCCTATTGTCTGTATCTGTAATTACAGTCATTCCTATTGGCAGAATATCCTTTCACCATTTCCGTGTTGGCTTGTTCTTAGAAGACCTTCTGGTACTTTATGAATAGAATATTCTGTATGATTATTGATGTTCTCCTTAAAGGTCTACATCCAAAATCCCAGTCTGTCCCTGTTACATGAGCTTCCCCATTTCATCATCATCTCTTTCCACTTTGAATTATATATATTTTTGCTTATGCTGTGTATAGGAGGCTTAACTGTGTTGCTCTGAAATACCTCTTCAATGGGGGTAATCCCAATCTGCCCTGTTCTATTGGAAGAATCAGCTTATCCCACTTGACTCTTGCTGTCTTTCCCTCCCAGATAAAATCCTTCAGCTGTTTATTAATTCTATCTGCATGTTCTGCTCTAGTTGGTAAAAATATGTCTGAGCAGTGCTTAAGACTAAAAGAACTAAAAACATTTTAACTGTTTGTATCTTACTATCAATATCCATATAGCAGAGCTTCCATTTTCTCAGTTTTTGTATTATCTTTTGTTTAGTCTCTTCCTACATATCCTTAGCTGCCATACCAGTATCATTTTTAATCCGTACTCCTAAATACTGCATTTGTATCACGTCCACATAAATATGGATATTGCAAACCAGTTCCTATGTGGGTACATAATTTACTGCTATTGCTTTTGTTTTTGCATCATGAATTTTGTATCCTGAAAAGGTTTGAAACTGTTTCAAAATGTCCCACAACACTGTAATATCTCTTTCTGGTTTTATTAGATATAAAATAATGTCATCTGCAAATAGAGCCAGCTTTTATTGACTACCATACCAGTTATATCCTTGAATTTCTGAGTCCCTTATTTTCTTTGCCAATGGTTCTAAATATAATGTAAATAACAAAGGGGAGAGAGGACACCCTTGCCTGGTTCCTCTGCTCAAGCAGAGATTATCAGAGAGGACCCCACCACTTTCATTTTCACCTCTGATCCGTCATATATCCTCCTCATCAACCTTATAATTTTATCAGGGAATGTAAATGCTTTCATTGCTCTGCTCATATAATCCCAACTTTCTCTGTCAAATGCTATCTCTGCATCAAGACCCACAAGCAACAGTGGTATTTCTTACATTCTGCTTCCATATGGATCATCACTGTTCTCTTTATGTTGTCAAATGTTTGCCTTCCCTCCACAAAACCACATTGATCCATATCTATCAATTTTGGTATCACTTTTGCCATTCCTTTAGCCATTATAGACATAAACACTTTATAATCATGTCAAGAAAATATAAATACCTCACTATGGTTAGCTGCACAAAAACAAAACAGTCAACGGATAAAAAACAAGCAAAGTGCAGTTCCACGGTTGATAAAAGACGAAATTCCAAATCCAATGTAGTCAAAAAGTTTAATAAAAAAGAGATGAGCGCTTTCACAATTTAAACAATTGCTTCTTCAGATCACAAAAAGACCAAAAAACCACAGGTTTAAATACTCCATCAATTAACAATAATTAATCATGTGATATATAAAAAAGTAGTAAATGTGCTCAGGAAGAGAGCTATTTAAAAAGACAACCACAGTAAAAAAACATCCTTCATAAAAAACATGTATGAACAAGGTGCATACAAACTATTAAATAATCCAACTATATGCTGAATGACCTGAAAATCTAGATATATTTATATGTTATATTAACTAATGTAGTATAAATATTATATAAATTTCTTTCTCAAACTGCTGTTCTTTAATTCTGGTTTCAGGGGGACTACATCATTTAGACCGGAGCCTTTATGCGCTCTGAGTCTAAGAATCCATCTAGTTTCATTGCGTTCAGTATTATTATTAATATCACCTAGTCTCATATCCGTCCTGGTGACCTCCAATACCTGAAAGGCAAATTTATGCTGATCCCCTTCCTGTGCTACATATTTAGCAAGTGCACTCTACTTTAATCTTTTACTAATACAATACAAATGGTCTCTTATCCATTCACGAAGATGTCTGTTGGTCTTGCCAACATAACATTTTCTACATGTCATACACTTTGCTAAGTATACTAGATTTTTGGTGTTACAATCTGCTTTAACATTAAACATGAACTTATACCCAGAGTCAGGATGTATAAAGCTCGGATCATTTATACTAGTACAAAAATTACAAGCACCACATCTCTTAGTGCCTGTCAGTATGTGGTTCATATCTTGCCCTTCATGTTTAGGGTAACATAACTGTCTTCTTAACGATTTTTTATTCCTGTAAACAAAAGAGGGCTTAGTTCCAAGAATTCCAGCTGTATTTTCATCAGTTTGGAAAACATGCCAATGTTTACTAACTATATTCTTAAAGACATTGACTTTACTACTGTATGTTAAATTAAAACAAAATTTTCTATCTCCACATCTATAGTTTGAAACATTTCTTCTCTGGGGGTGAGGAAAAATAAGGTTTACCAAGATTCTTCCTCTCCTTCCTGATTGCTTCACTCGTTTTATGAACTTCAGTATTATCATAACCCCTATGTTCACAATCTTTAGTGAGTTTTACCAAGCTCTCTTCAAAATCTGTATCATCAGCTGTTAGCCTTGAGGCACGTAACATTTGTCCTTTCATAACATTAGGGAATATATGTCCTGGATGCATACTATCTCTATGCAGGTAAGAAGGTACATAACATTCTTTCCTATAAACATTTGTGGAAATGCTGCCATCTTCTTTATCCCTCTTAATTTGTACATCCACATAATGTGAAAACTCAGAAGAGTATTCAAAAGTAAACTTCAGGAAACTGACTCTTGTGTTCACATAATCAAAGAACTGTAAAAGTTCTGCCTCAGTTCCTTTCCATAAAAGGAAAAGATCGTCTACAAAATGACGAAAGAATGATATATTCTTCCTATTAGGCATTTAAAAAAATTGAGATTTATATTCCCTAATGCTATGAAAGGACAAATGTTACGTGCCTCAAGGCTAACAGCTGATGATACAGATTTTGAAGAGAGCTTGGTAAAACTCACTAAAGATTTTGAACATAGGGGTTATGATAATACTGAGGTTCATAAAACGAGTGAAGCAATCAGGAAGGAGAGCAAGAATCTTGGTAAACCTTATTTTTCCTCACCCCAGAGAAGAAATGTTTCAAACTATAGATCTGGAGATAGAAAATTTTGTTTTAATTTAACATACAGTAGTGAAGTCAATGTCTTTAAGAATATAGTTAGTAAACATTGGCATGTTTTGCAAACTGATGAAAATACAGCTGGAATTCTTGGAACTAAGCCCTCTTTTGTTTACAGGAATAAAAAATCATTAAGAAGACAGTTATGTTACCCGAAACATGAAGGGCAAGACATGAACCACATACTGACAGACACTAAGAGATGCGGTGCTTGTAAATTTTATACTAGTATAAATGAAGATCTGAGCTTTATACATCCTGACTTTGGGTATAAGTTCATGTTTAACGTTAAAGCAGATTGTAACACCAAAAATCTAGTATACTTAGCTAAGTGTATGACATGTAGAAAATTTTATGTTGGCAAGACCAACAGACATCTTCATGAATGGATAAGAGACTATTTGTATTGTATTAGTAAAAGATTAGAGTACAGTGCACTTGCTAAACATGTAGCACAGAAAGGGGATCAGCATAAATTTGCCTTTCAGGTATTGGAGGTCACCAGGACTGATATGAGACTAGGTGATATTATTAATAATACTGAACACAATGAAACTAAATGGATTCTTAGACTCAGAGCGCATAAAGGCTCCGGTCTAAATGATGTAGTCCCCCTGAAACCAGAATTAAAGAACAGCAGTTTGAAGAAGTAATTTATATAATATTTATACTACATTAGTTAATATAACATATAAATATATCTAGATTTTCAGGTCATTCAGCACATAGTTGGATTTTTTAATAGTTTTTATGCATCTTGTTCATACATATGTTTTTTATGAAGTTTTTTTTTTACTGTGGTTGTCTTTTTAAATAGCTCTCTTCCTGAGCACATTTACTACTGTTTTATATATCACATGATTAATTATTGTTAATTGATGGAGTATTTAAACCTGTGTTTTTTTGGTCTTTTTGTGAGCTGAAGAAGCAATTGTTTAAATTGTGAAAGCGCTCATCTCTTTTTTATTAAACTTTTTGACTACATTGGATTTGGAATTTCATCTTTTACCAGCCATGGAACTGCACTTTGCTTGTTTTTTTGCCTACTTTATAATCATGATTTAGTATTGAAATGGGCTTGTATAAAGCTGGATCCGATGGATCTTTACCCTCTTTAGGTAGTACAGTTACTACTGCTTTCTTCCAGGATGTTGGTGCTTCTCCTCCTCTTAAAATACTGTTAAACAAAACCTTCCAGATCTTCATCGATTTTTCCCTCCTAGCTTCCAAACGTCCACAGGAATACCATCTAATCCTGGGGACTTTCCTGTAGATTGGTTATACATCACCATTTTTATCTTATCTCCTCTTACCCTGTTAGTAATTGAGCCTCCTCTCCCCCTAGCCTTGGCATAGTTAATTATTCCATAAACATTTCCATTTGTACCTTTTCTTGATTTTCATATTTCTCTGCTTTATACTAACTTTCATAGAATTTCTGAAATACTTCTAATACTTCTACAGGATCCCCAGTTATCTTCCCTGTAATAGGCTCCCTAAGCTTGGTGACAGTCCTTTTTACTTTCTGTTGTCTGATTCGTTGTGCTAAACGTTTTTTGTGCTCTAGAGTTATTATCAAAAACAGTTGTTTAACAGCAGTCTTTGTAAACTTGTGCATATTATCAAGGTAGTCCCTTATTTTTTGTTTAGCATTCTGAAGTTGCTCCTCTTTTTGTTATGTGAAGATTCCCTCTATTTTGCAATACTTTAATATTTGTCAGTCCCTCTACATAATTCTTGTTACTTCATAACCATATCTCCATTTTGTTTTATTTTTACCCTATTTTTAAATTTCATTTTAATTTTATCCCACTCCCTAGCTATAGTTTTCAGGAGAATTTTCTATCTTCTGTAATAGCTGCTGAATACTTTCCACTACCCATTCCTTAAATTCCTCTCTTTCAATAGATAGGTAGGAAAGTGCCAGTGTCTTATTTGTATTTTATTACCCTGTGTTTTTTATTTTAATTATTATTGGCACATGATCTGAAATGGTTATTGGGTGTGTATCAAGACCTTCAGTTAAATGCACATGTTCCTGTGAAATGTAAATTCTGTCTAACCTAGCCCAGTTTGGATATCTTGGGGAATAATGTGTACATTCACTCCAAATTTCTAGTATAGAATTCACATCTTTTATTCCAAATATTTGCATAAATTTCTTTAAAAATCTACCCTCCTTTGTTATATTTCACCTTCTGGGACCCCATACAAAATCTATTCTCCTTTGTTGTATTTCCCCTTCTGCCCCCCCAGACACATCTTCACTGTTGCAAATCAAATTCCATTCCCTACCTGTAAGTAATATTCCTTGCTGAAAGCTGATTATTTCCCCAGAATTTTCTTTAGCTCTGTTATAGCAGTTTTTGGTGGAATATAAATACATGCCAGTGTAAACCTCCTCCCTTGCCAGCAGCCCCTTAGTACTACAAATCTACCACTGTTGTCTTTTTTCCTTTTCTATTACTGTTGGAGCTCCTTTTCCAATTAATATAAGTACTCCTGTTTTCCTTTGCCCCAGGTATTCTGCTGAATAACCATCTGAAAACCTTTCTTTATCAAATTCACTTGAGTTTTTTCCAAGTATGTCTCCTGTAGCATAGCTATTTGCAATCTACATTTTTTAAAATAGTTCAGTGCCCTTTCTTTTTTAGATTTATCTGTGAGACCATTAATGTTTAACGACATTATAGAAAGAATCATATTTTTGGTGGATTATTATTCCCACCTTTTAGGTATAACATCTTTTTTAAGTATCTAGTTCCAGCTTTTATGTTACATGCATGCATTGTTTGACAGGTTAATTTTTCATACAACTGTTTCTTATCATCTCCATTTCAGCCTATGTCACATCCTGCAGAACTTTTTGTTTTATTGAAAACCCTGAAATAAAAATATACACACTTGCCCAATAGCCCGGTAAAACCTACTAACTTAATAATAACACATAAAGCTATGTATGTCTGCAAATATTGAAGTTTTACCCCTTAAGAGCAACATAAGTTCCAAACTGGCAGCCACTCACACAGACTTCAGCTAAACAGATATAACGCTTATCCATGCTAAGATGCATGTTAGAGCATGTGATTCTATTAAGTGCTGTTTAGTTTTGCCTTATCTTTATAGCTCTCCCAGCTGGGCAACACTTGAATGCTTTCAGAAAACATTGTCTCCAAGCCATTTCTCTTTATCAGATTGTTTGCTAGTGACATGAGAACCAGATACAGGACTATTTATTAGAAAAAAGACCTTGTAATATTCAATATTCTTTTTCATTTGCTTGCTTTCTGTCAAAACTTGTTACTGTATAAAGCTAAACAAAAATGAACTTGGCTCTGCCTGTGGAATTAATAACAGTACAAAAACAAATTGTTCCATTCATGAATGTTAAAAACAAGTTTTATTTCACCAATATATAAAAGATAAGTGCAACAATTGAGCCGCTCCTCCGTAAAGGGAGTCCATTCATGGAGGTGTGGACCAATTGTTGGTTTCAATAATCTGATTGGTTGGGTTGTGGGTGTGTGACATCAGCAGTTTTCTGAATGCGGGAAACATTTCATTTAAAAGCAGAATGGTATTTTATGTTTTTTATCTGAAAAAGTTTCTTAATATAAGGAACAAAAGTGCTAACCTTTTATATATATTGGTTAAATAAAATTTGTTTGTGACATTTGTGAACAGAACTATTTGTCTTTACTGTAATTGATTCTACAGGCAGAGGCAAGTTCATTTTTGTTTCAGAGTTGCAAGTTTATTCACTTGTTTCACTATATAAAGCTAACACTGTCATTTCCCTATGCAAGAATGAGAAAAAGCACACTAATTTTTATTTTCTCATGCTCTTTTAATCAGATCCAAGTTTTTTACATTGCATTGCCTACATTTCTTAAAACTAAACAAGGAGAAAGAAAATGGCTGAAAGAAAGAAGCAGAATAAACAGAAGCATCTGTTTATATTACTATCCCCATTAGACTTAAAAATAAATGAAAAAAACTTTACTTTATAACATGCAGAGAAAATCATGCACCACTTAAGTAATACTGTTAAGAAATGATTTTGTTTTACTTACAGTTAACTCTCTCCTTCCTCTTCTCCTCTCCTGAGTATTTTTCCGAATATTAATGAAATGAAGTAGGGCATATGCTTTAGAGTCCCCTACAAGTTTAACAAAATCAAAACAAGTCCAATATTTTCATATTTTCTTGTTCTTACCTGTTTCACAAATATAATTATTGCTTTGTAATCCCACATTTGTCATTTTCCAGATTACTGATTTTAGTCTCCAAATGTTAATGATATGAAGTAGGGCATATGCTTTAGAGTCCTCTACAAGTTTAACAAAGTCCAAGAAAGTCCAATATTTCCAGATTATTTTGTTCTATTTCTGTTCATCTCTATCTCCCAAACCTTGTCACTGCTTCATCTCCAGTGCACCCTCAATTCTTCTTCTCAACTTCTGTGTTTTTTTTCTTTCTCTCAATCATTTTCCATTGAAACAGTGGAAAAGGTTTCACAGGCATAGTTTCTCTATGGTCTTTATTAACAGAAGAACAAGAAGCAGAATCTCCTTCTATTTCACAGCACACTTTTTGTTGGACAAACTTTTGTATTTCTTCCTTAGTATGGGTGATGACCCGCCATTGGACCAGTAATCAAGGAGCCTCAATCCTCACCACTGGCAACATTGGGGACATTCACTGGGAGGATAGCAGGTAAACACACAGTATTTACAGATGCAGCTCTCTGCATCAAGTGCAATTTCCCCTAAGAGCACACAGAGACCACAGTCAGTCTGGGGCTGGTTTCTCACTCTTTCTCCAGATCCAGTAAGACTCCCCACTGGCACAGCTATAAAGTTGAGATCTCAGCTGACTGGTCAAGCCAAGACCTAGAGTACCCTCTCTGTCCAACCTTTGCTTTGTGTCCCTGCCCAAGTAGCTGACACACACACACTTTTTCAAGTTTGATTTATGGACACACACCTGGGAAAGGCTGTCACAGGTTTACTAGATTTGCCTTCTTCTGCCTAGACTATAAGGTAGTTACCACTGGCACCAGTCACTCCTTATCAGCTACTTTAAGGCCCTTAACAAAGGGTGTCCAATCTTATTGTGTAATATTAATACTAATACAAATGGTAGTTTGACCAAGAGCAAGGCTATTAGGAATGGCCCACACAGTGTCACCAAATAAATATGTAAGTGCTCTCAAAACTTAAATATCTCTACACAGATCAACCACAATGAAAGTTTTAAATATATTTAATAATAAATAATAAAAGAACAAGACAATACTAAATATATAGTCACAGTGACATCAGAGTTCAAAACCACAGGAAATATTTAAAATAACATTGTAGTACAGGCTCACACAAATAAAGAAAAATATCTAAACTAAGCTTCACTACATTCCTGACTGAATCTAAGAGAATTGTATGATAACCTAAGAACTTAGCAATAGAGCAAAGCAGATTGGTGAATGGATCTTCTAGCTGTTCTCAGGTCCAAGACAGACTACAGAATGCTCTGTCTCACTAAGAGACTTCTCAAATTAATATCTAAAATATTACTGCTGGGATAGCTTGCAGAATGACATCATTTCTGGTCATCTGACTTCTAGTTCCCAGGTCAAAACCTCCATTGCTAGAAGCTGGCAGCATTTAGCATCTACCTGTAAAAATATACAGACAAGGGTTTTTCCTCAGATCTTTGGCAGATGCTGGAAGTCATAAAACAGTTGCATTCCTTCATGTTTCAAAAGTAGCAATTAGTTCAATCCAAGGGCAATACAGAAAGCTTCTTAGTACAGACTTTGTTTCTCTAGCTGCATTGAAAACTTGAGAGATACCCTCTTTATTGCGTAGCCTATAAAGTAATTTAATTTCAGATATTTTTCTAAAGTTTGTTGGACTGAAGTTAAGCTTCCAGTTTCCTCAGTTAACATATACATTTAAACAGTTACAATGTATGTTCTCTTCCAGTAGAGCACACTGTGGATACATTTTAAGCACAAGCACTTTACAAAATACATTTTCAACACAAGCATCTGTACAGAGCAGTTTGATATATGCATGGCATACAGTTCTAATACATTTGTAACACAAGCATCTTATATAAATCATTTTGATATTCACCAATGACATATAATTATTTACAAAATTCCAGCTAGTTGTGCTGGCAGTATTTCCTTTCATCATGCTTCTTCCCCCCTTCGAAGACTCAAGCTAGTTTTTCAGTTGACCCTTGAGAAATGTTGCATGAGAGGAATGAGCCTACCTGGGAATACATTACACCATTCCCTGTCTTGAGATCCCAGTTGCCTTGGCATTGCTAACCCCATTACAGTTTTGCACTGTCATATCATATGCCTGAAACCCTAGGCTCTACCATAGTAACTTAGGATTTTCCTGACAGGCTTGCAGTAGCCATAGATCCCCCTCAGACTCCTCCTGTGTCCTGCTACAAATACTTAGCACCAGGGCCTCCCTATCATGGTAAGGTTTCATCTCGTTAACATGGTACAGTTTGCGTGCCTGCCTCCTGCCTAGCAGTTCTACCATGTAGTTAACATCACTGACCTTCCTTACCATTTTGAAGGGTTCCTCCCAAGCTGCCTGCAGCTTGTTGTTTGACAGGAATGAGAACCATAACTTGCTGCCCCACAGCATACTCTCTAGCTTGAGCATTCCTGTCATACCAGACCTTTTTCTGCTGTTGGGCTTCTGCCAGGTTCTCCTGGGCTAAGCCCATGAATTCCCTGAGCCTTGTCCTGAGGTTTAGGACATACTTTTTGATTTGATTTGATTGAGTCTTCATTTTTTATTATCCTGCATCTCCCCCTGGCTGCTGTGTGCCCCTGGCCCCTGCAGGATATTTCTATCTTTCAAACTCCTTCCTGCATTACAACTGAGAAACTACCTGCCTGGTCAATAAGGACCCCCTTCTAATTAATTCTGCTATCTCAACTGCATCCCTAGGATACTTTCATCCTAAACTCAAAGTCCCTCCTGTCAAAGGATTCAACGAACTTTCAAACTCCTTCCTGCATTACGACTGAGAACCTACTTGCCTGGTCAATAAGGACCCCCTTCTAATTAATCCTGCTATCTCAACTGCATCCCTAGGATACTTTCATTCTAAACTCAAAGTCCCTCCTGCCAAAGGATTTAAGGAACTTTCAAACTCCTTCCTGTATTACGACTGAGAACCTACCTGCCTGGTCAATCAGGACCCCCTTCTAATTTATCCTGCTATCTCAACTGCATCCCTAGAATACTTTCATCCTAAACTCAAAGTTCCTCCTGACAAAGGATTCAAGGAAGTATGTTTTGACCCCACAACCAAACTGTTTACTGTATTGTTCTTTTATTAAGTTTGAATTCTCTAGTGTCTGTATAAGACTCAATCCTGAACCAGGAACCCATCAGCCAGACCCTGCTCCCCCTATGTAGTAACTCCTCTCTTCCTTTGTAACTAAGAACTGAGTTACCTTTTACTTGCCCTTCTCTACCCTACCTACTCACTTAAATCTACCTTCTGACCACTAGGTGACACCCTTCACTTGCTTGTGTTATATCCCTTATTCCCCTCTCCAGTATCAAAACCCTCACTACTGTTCACTTTCATTCTCCCCTTTTTCCCCTCCTCTCTGTATCTGACTGTTCTAGTACTTTCCCCTCTATTAGCTACATCCCCCTTTCCCCTCACCACTATCCCCTGTAACCTAACTATTGTAGTAGTTTCCCCACTCACCTGGAATTCCTAGAGCTCCTCAACTATCTCTTGCTGCTGATTGTCTCTGTGATTCTCATCCTTTACTTGCTCTTTTATCTGCTACTTCTTTCCTCTTTTTGCTTGCCTTACCCTTCTCTTTTCCTCCTCTAGTGCTAACGTAGTGCTTGTATCTACCTGAATTGCTGATTGTATCCATGCTCTCCCTCCCTCTTCTACTGTGCCTGTACCTCAGCTCTCCACCATTTTACTATTGGTTCTTTCTCAAGCTACTCATTTCGTTTACTAGCTCACCTTTCTAGATCTGTTGCCCCTCCCTAGACTCCTTGCCCCTACCTTGTCCAGCCCATCCCCTTCTCAACCTCACTTTCTTTCCGAAAGCTTATAGTTGGGTAGCCTGGTGTGGCACCATCTTTTATTATCCTGCATCTCCCCCTGGCTGCTGTGTGCCCCTGGCCCCTGCAGGATATTTCTGTGTAAGTCTGTTTTAAAATGCAAATGCTGTTTCAATGTAACTCTTCGATTGTTTGTTAATTAAGTACTGCTGAGGGCTAGCCTATGTTTCAAACTGTTTGTATAAGAATGTCTAGGTTTCTAATATCGTTCTGTATTAGATACTGCACCCAAAATGCCTAATTGCAGGTAGTGCTGCCATGTGGATATTTACTACGCCATCCATCATTAGAGGTGCGTGGTAGTCCTTGCAGCACTGTGTTAGTTAAGGTCCTGAGTTAGTTCCACTGAACTTCTTTTAGTCAACTTGTTAATAAGAGCATGGCGTGAGCTACAGTGAATTACCCTCACCTTAGATTGCTTCTCTTCCTACCTATGGTGTACGCACTATTAGCTGCCACAATTAGTTTTTCGTTTTTCTTTTCAGCCTAATTGGTTTGGTGTTTTCCCTAGGGGTAGTACCAATGATTATTTTGCATATGTGAGTTAAGGGACACGAATATTGATTGCGCCTCACCATTATTTACCTTTTACTATCCACGTTAGACCCTTGTACGTGTCTTAGTTCTAATTTAATACTGGACTAGCTGTTCTAGGTTTTTTTCATCCTATCTGAAACAGTGCTTATGCAAGAGCACTCTATTTAATGCAGTGCTCATTTGGTATTGAGGTTGGTACCTTTTTATATTATTCCTATATTTTAATATGTTATAATAGTCCCACATTGGAAGTAAATGCTGTGCCAAGCTGTCAGAAGGTTTGCGGTCAGCTGGACTGCTTGTTAGAGCGCAGTACTACCAGCAACGCTCATGTATTTTGGTCACCGATACCTTAATTACTCTTCCCCTTGCTGAAGCGCAATTTTTCTCCTGCTACTCTGTAACAAACCATTATAACATGGTTGTGCTTACACTTTTTATTTTACTAGAGTGGCATCATGAGAACTAAGCTAGGTCCTCGCTTAGCGAGAATAAGCGGAATACTCTCCGTTAATTGATACTGTGGAAAGATTCCGCTCTAATTTCTACTGCCATTATCTTCATAACCACATTATCAGTACCTGTGCGACTGGAATATAGGCTGCTCTGTATAGATATTGTAACATTCTGAGAAATGGAGGATTAAACTACACCTGGTCCTTAGGGTTCAACTGTATCTTGCCTCCCCCATTACAATTCAATCAATTGGGTGCATTGGCTGCTTTATGGGATGGCTTAAGGCCTATATTTTTCTAGGACTCTCTGGTATTTCACTGCTTTCTGTCATTACTGCATTATCCTAGATTTACCTGCATCCTACTAGCAGTCTTTTGAACTGTCCTGCATAATTTGTACTTAAATGGCTATTTGCAATGCTTAGCAGTGTTTTGATTAATTCCTTTACCTGTCACTGCTTAGCAAATCAGTTTGCATCTCTGTCTAGAACTGTGTACATGTACCTAACATATAACCTGAACCTGCATCTTTTTTAGACTTAGCAACTGTAGTATTCCTAAGTACATGTTACCATTTTTAGTAAGTGTATGCATCTTTTTGGACTTAGCTTTTGTAGTATTCCTGAGTACAAAGTTATCTGTTTAGTAAGTGTATATGTTAAAAGTGCTTTTTACCATGGTATTTTCTGTGTTGCTACCTTAACTGTATTAGCTGTATACTGATACACTGCTGGCATTACACTTAATTGTTACTTTTCTTTCTCTAACCTGCTTAGCTTTCAAACTCCTTCCTGCATTATGACTGAGAACCTACCTGTCTGGTCAATAAGGACCCCCTTCTAATTAATCCTGCTATCTCAACTGCATCCCTAGGATACTTTCATCCTAAACTCAAAGTCCCTCCTGCCAAATGATTCAAGGAAGTACGTTTTGACCCCACAACCAAACTGTTTACTGTATTGTTCTTTTATTAAGTTTGAATTCTCTAGTGTCTGTATTCTGAACCAGGAACCCAGCAGCCAGACCCTGCTCTCCCCCTATGTAGTAACTCCTCTCTTCCTTTGTAACTAAGAAGTGAGTTACCTCTTACTTGCCCTTCTCTACCCTAGCAACTCACTTAAATCTACCTTCTGACCACTAGGTGACACCCTTCACTTGCTTGTGTTATATCCCTTATTCCCCTCTCCAGTATCAAAACCCTCACTATTTACTTTCATTCTCCCCTTTTTCCCCTCCTCTCTGTATCTGACTGTTCTAGTGCTTACCCCTCTATTAGCTACATTCCCCTTTCCCCTCACCACTATCCTCTGTAACCTAACTATTGTAGTAGTTTCCCCACTCCCCTGGAATTCCTAGAGCTCCTCTACTATATCTTGCTGCTGATTGTCTCTGTGATTCTCATCCTTTACTTGCTCTAACCCGCTATGTTCGCCCTGCGGGCTCAGTCCGCTTCCCTACTCTACCCCTAATTCCCACCCACCCCCAGTGATTCTAAACTTATACCTCTCTAACCACTCCCCCATTTTAGCTCACCAACCACACTCTACCCCTCCCCTCTTGCTCAACCAATACCCATCCACCTATATCTTTAAAACACACAAATTATTTCTACTCTTCCTATCTGCTTTTACACTTCTACTTCCCAATTTTTCTTCCATATACGATCCTATCACTATGCCTCCACCTCTAACCTCAAATTATTTAAAACATATCCTCCTTTTTTTACTTTTTCTTTACCTTATGCTACTTCTAACCTCAAACGAACAACTTAGACTCAAAGAACCATACATTTTCACTCAGCATACTAACTCACTTTCCCAAAACACATTCCATCCATTCTCAAACATTATTTCTTCTCCCAACTACCTTCTTGCAAAATTTCATAGAAAATTCCACATTTCTTACACTAATGACACATACAGAAAATCTTTATAAATCTTCACCAAACCCTTTAACCTAAAAATAAGATTATTTCTCTCCCTTCTAGCAGGTGACATTCATCTCAACCCTGGCCCAAATAACACTGCTACTATAACACCCCTCTGTCCTCCACCCTCATACTTAAACTTATCCTCCAAACCCCCAAATTCCCTCTCTATAGCTCACCTTAACATCTGTAGCATTAATAATAAAATTGCCCACCTCCATGCACTGCTAGACATACACTCATTTCACATCCTTTGCCTGTCTGAAACCTGGCTCAAACCAACAACCTAAAACAGGGAGATTATTCCCCCTGGCTATAACATTTTCAGACTAGATCGCAAAACCAAAAAGGGTGGTGGGATAGCAATTCTTTATAAAACCGGATTGTAAATTACTGTCATCCATGAAAAACCTCCCTCTGTAAGTAATGCCAAAATCCTTATCTCCAAACTCCAGCTTAATTCCCACAAATCGATCTATATAATCTGCACTTACCTCCCCCCCTGGAAATAACATTAGTACCCTAGAAGAGATCCTTAGCTGGCTCGCTATTGAATTCCCACAAGAAACCATAGTCCTGGGCGATGTCAATATAGAATGGAAAACCTGCACCTCTCTACACCCCCCCTCCCTCCTAAATTTTCATGTTGTTTCTCAACCTATTCATGACCCAACTAGAACTAACAAATCTAACAACAAAGAAAGCATATTGGATTGGATTCTGATAAATAGTCACCAACATACTTATACAGTAGGGACACTACCAGATGATTTAAGTGGCCATGCTCTTACTTACCTAATCAAACATAAAACTGCTACCCCTAACCTAACTAAATAAAAAATGGTCAGAAAAAATAAAAACTTTAACCCTGAAAGCTTCCTAGCAGAACTCAATGCTTGCAACTGGTCCCCTCTTAAACTACTGCCTCTGGATGATGCTGTAGCTTACTTCAACTCCAAGTTCCTTTCTATTCTAGACTCTCATGCTCCCTTAAGATCTGTTAGAATTAGCTCAAAACCTGCCCCTTGGCTCTCAAAAGATACACAGCATAAAATTATCCTGAAAAATAAACTCTGGACCAAGTACCGTAGCACTAAAGATCCCACCAACCAACTTAACTTTAGACAAATCAGAAACTCCACCAAAAAAGCGGTACTTCTAGATAAAAGAAACTACTACTGCCCTTTACAACAAACTAACCAACAAAATCCACAAAAGTTCTGGGCAGGAATAAATAGTCTCTTAAAACCTGGCCACTCTGACACCCCATTCCCCATAGGCGCTTCCCAAAACAACCTTAAACAAACCGCTGATGCCTTCAATACATTCTTTACTGAAACTGTCCAGTCTCTAGCTAATCAATTATCCCCCAATATCACCTCTCTGTTCACCTCCTCTAACACTTCTGTTCCCATATTTCAACTGCAACCAGTACCTACATCACTTATCTATTCTCTTCTCCACAAACTTAAAGCCTCCTCTCCATCTGCTGACCTTCTGCCTGCTTAGTATCTAAAAACTGCAGCCAAACCACTAGCCTATCCCATTTCCATTCTGATTAAAGAACCATTGTTGAAGGCTATATTCCTTCTGTTTGGAAAATTTCACATATCATTCCCCTGCATAAAGGTGGAAATTCAACAGAACTCTCAAACTACCGACCCATAGCCCTACTCTCCCCCCTGGCTAAAATCATGGAAAAATGCATACAAAAACAACTTCTTAATCACCTGTTGAATAACAACCTACTTGCTGACTGTCAACATGGCTTCAGACCTTTCCACAGCACCACTTCGGCCCTCCTTTCCTTTACTGATTGTATCAACAAAAATCAAAATAATAATATCCTTACCTCTGCTCTCTTTATTGACCTATCCAAAGCCTTCGATATGGTCAATCACCAGATACTGTTAAATTTACTTAAAACATTCTCACTAGACTCAAGAGCTATAATCTGGTTCCACTCCTATCTTCATAACAGACAACAAACAGTGCTCTGGCACAATAACTTATCCAACCACCTGCTCATTACCCTCGGAGTACCACAAGGTTCTGTACTTGGCCCCCTTCTGTTTTCTATTTTTATTAATGATCTTCATACCAGTATTTCTTCTGCTACCTGTATACAATATGCTGATGATTCTACTTTGATTTATTCTGCTTCATTCCCCTTCGAACTGCACTCTATCACCCAACAGACTTTCCAAACTGTTGAAACTTGGTTCCTAAAACGATGCTTAATCCTAAACCCCAAGAAAACCAAACTGTTACTGTTCTCCCCACCCGAAAATCCTCTCCTCTCAACTTCTCTGTCTTGTCTAGTAATGGCACTAGCATATCACCTGACCCCACTACCAGGCTCCTTGGAGTAGAGATAGACAATAACATATGCTTTGACTATCACATCAACAACACTATAAAATTAGTTAACAGAAAACTAGGCTCCCTGTATAGAATTAAAGCATTCCTTACTCCACTTACCAGAACTTTCATTGCCCATTCCCATCTGATTTCTTCCCTCCTTTATGCCTCCCCTATTTACACATACCTGTCCAAATCTAACCTCTGCAAACTGGCTGTTGCCTATAAAAGTATTGCCAGATTTGCCTCTGGCTCTACTTTTAGAACCCACCACTGCAAAATCTGATCTTATATCACCAGCTCTCCTTAGCCCATAAAATCATCTACAAACCCACTAACACCCCTATACTCACCTCCCTTATCACTCCTTACTGCAACCTTAAAAGCCTACATTCTTCTAACAAACTTCTTATATCAACTTGCAAATCCATTAACTTGGCAGGCAAATCCTTGTTCTCAAACACAATAGGTAAAGCCTGGAACTCTCTTCCTGACAACCTCACTGTTATCTCTTCTCTTCCCTGTTTCAAATCCCAACTCAGAACTCACCTCAAAACTCACTGGCTCTGCCCCTGCACCAACCCTGACTAGCTTTCAATGTGCTACTAGTACTTTCTACTCTCCTTCATACAAATCTTACACTAAATCTTTTTTACTGTCATGCGTAATTTGTATACCCTTAGTATGTAATTAATTTCTAATTGTTGCTTCTGTAAGAACATGCTAATGCTAATAATATTATATATTTTTTCTCAATGAACTAAATTTGTAAATTCTGATATTAATGTCTGTATCTGGAGCTTTTCTCCCTGGGCCTCTGCTGAAAATGGACATATATCTAGCTGGACCAGCCCGGTAAACAAATGTAAAATAAAATAAAATATGCCACAAAAGACTCCTTGTAGGATTCACACTCACCCTCCCACACATTGTGAAACAAATCTAGAGGTCCCCTCACCCTATGCCCATACAGCAACTCAAAGGGTGAAAAACCTGTAAATTCATGAAGCACCTCACTGTAAGCAAACAACAGATGTGGCAAATATTTGTTCCACTCCCTCTTAAACTGCTCTGCAAATGCCCGTAGCATGGTTTTTAGTGTAGAGTTTAACCTCTCCACCAGACCATTAGTATGGGGATGGTAGGAGGTAGTCTTTAGGTGCTCCACCTTACAGTGCTTCCACAGACAAGCCAGCAGGTCTGACATGAAACTGGCACCTCTGTCAGTCAGTATTTCTTTTGGGAAACCTACCCTGCTGAAAATCTCTAACAAAGCACTTGCCACCTTTCCTGCCTTAGTGGAGGACAGAACCACTGCCTCTGGGTATCTGGTAGCATAATCTACTACCATTAGGATATACTTCTTTCCTGTGGAACTTGGGGTACTCAGAGGCCCCACAACATCTATAGCTACCCTCTGAAATGGCTTCTCAATCACAGGCAAAGGCATCAAAGGAGCTTTGACATAGTCTCCTGCCTTGTCTACTTTTTGGCACTGCTCACAGGTCTTTCAGTGCCCTGTTACAACCCTGGAAATCCCAGGACAATAAAAGTTCTGCATAATGCATCTCTGTGTACACTTTATGCCCATATCACTTGCAAAGAGAATATCACAGGCTATGGCTAGAAGTGCCAGACAGTAGACTTTGGGCACTACCAACTGCTGTATTCTATCACCCTCTAGCCCTCCCTCAGGGGTCCACTCTCTATACAGTAACCCTTTGTCCTAGTATACATATTCCCCCTTTCCTTGAGAATCAGGTGCCTTCCTAGCTACCTCCCTCAAGTCTTGTAATGTAGGGTCTGAGAGCTGAGCCTATCTCAACTCTCTCTTTGTAACCCTTCCCAGCTCCCCTTCCACAGGAAGTCTGGTATCCTCTGACAGTGGTGCCTCACTGTCAGCTAGGGTGCTACTACTCACCTCTTCCCTTGCAGTCACTCTGTCCAAGGGAACATCAGTACCCACCAACCCACATGCCTGTTTCCAAACCTGACTGCATGTCACTGCATACACACAATGTACTGCATTATCATAATCATTCCCTATCAGGACATCTGCAGGGATATCCTCAAACACACCTACTTGCTTGCTTCCTTGGCCACTCTCACAGTCAAGGTGAACCCAGGCCAAATGTATTTGGAATGGGGTCCCTCCTAAAGCTCTGACTGGAGTAGACTGCCCAAGCAAGTAGTACTCCTCTTTAACCATTGCAGGCTTCACAATGGTTAGGTCAGAGGTTGTGTCTCTTAACAGTGGCCTGTTTCCCCATCAACTAAGATAGGATATAACCTCTTGTGCTAGTTTGGTACCCTTGTTGTCTGCAGACAACTTACCACTGGCATTCTGTCATTCCCACTTGCTGGCTCTGCTTCCTTTTGTTCCTTACATTGCCTCCATGGAGCTCTATATGCTACATGGCCTCAGTGGTTACATTTAAAATATTTAACCCTTGATCCTGGCCATGTACCTGAATTACTTACTTCCCCTTTTACTGGCAGGCTTTGTTGGGGCGGTTTAGGCTGCCCACCATGGGTTCCCTTAGACCTATGTGAAGCACTGGGTATCCCTTTCCTGCACAGTGATGCCCTCCTTGCTAGGTAAATGTCTACTTTTTTCCCCAACTCACCTGCGGTGTTGCATTCTCTATCTGACAACCAGATTCTCATGTCCTCAGGCAAAGTGCTAAGAGCTTGTTCCCTCACGAAGAGGTCTGCTAGCCCTTCAGAAGTAATGACCTGACACCCACTCACCCACCTATGCAAATAAGTGCTTAACTCAGCAATATATTCACACACTTTCATCTGCCTTACGCCTATGCTCACAAAACTTTTTTCTATAAGATTCAGATGCTAACTTAAAACACTCTAATAAACAATTTTTAACTGTATTATAATTTAAGCAATCATTATCAAACAATTTAGAAATGGCAATGACAGCTTTACCATGAAGTAAGGGGGTCAGGAACTGTACCCAGAGCCCTTGGTCAACATTATGCTGTTTACATACCATTTCAAACTTATGAATAAAACTATCAAAATTACCACCCTCTGTAAATTGTGGAAGAAATTTACTGACCTTTATTGCTTCTGGGGTTTGGTTATTCCCTTCCCCATTACCTGCATAACCTTGGCGAAGAGTCAGCATCTCCTTTTCATGTTGCCTCTTATTCTTTTCAGCCTCCAAATGTCTCAGTCTGTCATTTTCTTCAGCCTCCAAATTCTGCAGTCTCTCTGCTGAATCTATTTCCAAATGTTTGGTCTCCAGTTCAAGTCTCTTTAACTCCAGTTGGATTTTTAAGTCCTCTGAGTAAAAGTTGAATTGTCCATTTTCTGAGAGTTGTACATTCCCAAGGCCAGTCTGGTTGGCTTCCTGGTTGCTGATCTGTGCTGTAGCTGTGGTTAAGGGTGCAATAATTTCAGCTTTAATCAGGTTGGCATGCACCAGTCCTTGGCTTGGCACATCTCAGCCAACTGACTTCTTGTCAGCTTGCCATAATCCTCTGCTGACATCCTTGCCTGCTCTCCAAGACTAACTAAGCTAACAAAAAATAAATAAAACTATTGTGATATGAAACTCTGAATGTCTACTGTGTGGCTGCTTGAGAGTACAAACACCTTGTTTAGTGACCACTGTTTACAGGCTATAGGAGTTCAGTATCCACACCACTGAATCCCAATATGTGATGTAGTGATCTCACCACTGCCAGCCAAATGTGACGATCCACCACTGGACCAGAAATCAAGGAGCCTCAATCCTCACCACTGGCAACAATGGGGGACATTTAATGGGAAGATAACAGGTACACACATAGTATTTCCAGATGCAGCTGTCTGCATCAAGTGCAGTTTCCTTTAAGAGCACACAGAGACCACAGTCAGTCAGGGGCTGGTTTCTCGCTCTTTCTCCAGATCCCCAGTACGACTCCACAGTGGCACAGCTATAGAGTTGAGATCTCAGCTGAGTGACCAAATCTCCAGCACCCTCTCTGTCCATCCAGTGCTTCGTGTTGCTGACAGAGTAGGTGACACACTCTTCGAGGCTTGATTTACACACACACACACACACACACACACACACACACACACACACACACACACACACACACACACACACCTGGGAAAGGCTGGCACAGGTTTACTAGCTTTGCCCCCTTCTGCCCAGACTATAAGGTAGTTACCACTGCCAGCAGTCACTCCTTATCAGCTACTTTAAGGCCCCTAACAAAGGGTGTCCAATCTTACTGTGTAATATTTATACTAAAACAAATGGCAGTTCGGCCAAGAGCAAGGCTATTAGGCGTGGCCCACCCAGTGTCACCAAATAAATATGCAAGTACTCTCAAAACTTAAATATCTCTACACAGATCAGCCACATTGAAAGGTATAAATATATTTAGTAATAAATAATAAAAGAACAAGACAACACTGAATATATATTCACAGTGATATCAGAGTTCCAAATCACAGGAAATATTTAAAATAACATTGCAGTAGAGGCTCACATAAATAAAGAAAAATATCTAAACTAAGCTTCACTATATTCCCGACCGAATCTAAGAGAATTATACTGTAGCCTCAGAACTCACTAATAGAGCAAGGCAGATGTGGTGAATTGATTTTCTAGTTCTTGTCAGGTCCAGGACAGAATGCAGAACAGTCTGTATCACTAAGAGACTTCCCAAGTTAATATCTGAAATATTGTTGCTGGGATAGCTTGCAGAATTACATAATTTCTGGTCATCTGACTTCTAGTTCCTAGACCAAAACTCCCCTTTGTTAGAAGCTGGCAGCATTTAGCATCTACCTGTAAAAATATACAGACATTGGTTTTTCCTCAGATCTTTGGCAGATGCTGGAAGTCATAAAACCATTGCATTCCTTCATGCTTCAAAAGTAGCAATTAGTTCACTCCAAGGACAACACAGAAAGCTTCTTAGTACAGACTTTGTGCCCCTAGCTGCAGTGAAAACTTGAGAGATAGCATCTTTATTGTGTAGCCTATAAAGTTATTTAATTTCAGCTGTTCTTCTAAAGTTTGCTGGACTGAAGTTAACCTTCCAGTTTCCTCTGTTGACATATACATTTAAACAGTTACAACAGTGCATGTATATTTCTGTTTTCTTCCAGTAGGGCACACTGTGGATACATTTTAAGCACAAGGACTTTACAAAATACCTTTTCAACACAAATATCTGTACAGAGCAATTTGATATACACGTGACATACAGTTCAAATACATTTGTAACACAAGCATCTTATATAAATCATTTTGATATTCACCATTGACATATAGTTATTTACAAAATTCCAGCTAGCTGTGCTGGGAGTATCTCCTTTCATCACAGCATGTACTTCATCAAAAATGATTTTGTTCCTGCAGGGAAAAATATTTTGATGATAGCTAGGTAAAGCAGTTTGAATCTCATGCCTGCTTCTTGGCATATCCTATATAATGGAATAAATGTATTCCTCTTCTGCCTGGTGTGCAATGAGTAGTCATTCTCCACAAACACTCTGCTGTCTCTCACTTTTAGTACTTTGTCTTTCTACCATGGTTTTGTCCGAATCCACTCCTTCTGCTGGTAAGATTGCATTTTTACTATTAAAGGTCTAGGTTGTTTTTTCATAGCCAGGTTTAGAACATACACAATATGTGCCCTTTCAATTAGCAATTCTTGTTGTGGAATACCAATCCAGTTGCTTATTTGTACTTTCATAACATTTCCTAATCGGTAACTGAAATTTAACCAGAAATCTAGGTCCATTGGCTTTCTCTGCTGAGTTTCTGTTTTCAGAATGGGAGAGCCAGAATTAAGCTGTTACTCAATGTGCAGCCATCTTGAAAGTCTCCTGGAGTAGTAGAGTTTTTAGTTAGATTAAATCATTGAGGAGAGCTGGAGGTAAGAGAGGCTATAATGCCAATGAAGAAAAGATTAAATTTGGTAGCTGTTTCTGAGGGGGATAAGTCCAGATAAAGGTTTGGTGAGGAAGGAGAGTCAGGCTGAAAAGTTTCTTAATCAAGCTCCAGAATTTCTTTACTTCTTGGTGAGGTTGCGCAAATCCTTGTATAGATGTAAGCTTTGAGGGGTTTTACCTTTGTGCCTTTGTTTCCTTGTTTTTTCACATTTTTGCATGAGAATTCTTGTAGAATGAGATAGCCAAGGACTTTGACTATTTTCACTCTTTTATTTCTAGTAGGGGCATGGGTATTTAAAGTATTCATTAATATATTGTTGAATTTGTGACAACTTCGTCTAGGGGTAGCATGTTGAGTGGGGACCATTGAGGGATTTTAATAGATTATTGAGTGTATCAGGATGAAAGTTAGAAAAATTTTGGGTAGTTCTGAATTGATGTTTTTTAGCTGGTGGGTGATTTCTGTATTGGTGAACACGGGATAATGGTCACTAAGGTAATCAGGTAGTACTCCTGAGGTAGCATGATTGCTAAGGTAAGAGACAAGTATTCAGTCAAGGATAGAATTTTCATGCTTTGCTTTGTTGTGTCACATAGGGCAAGAGATCAGCTATTTGAATCCATACAAGTTAAGACTAGTAGTTGGGGTGTTAGATGTCATAGATAAACAGTTAATGTTAACGTCACCTAAGGTAATGGTTTTAGTAGTTATATTTGTAGTTATCCAGCAAAGAATTTCTTATAATAAGCCAATATTATTACCTGGTGGTATGTACGAGGCAACTATAAAAAGCTTCTTATGTTTATCAGCATTGAGAAGAGAGATAAGAAGTTCTGCATTTTGGAAGGTTGATATGTTAGTTTTGAGGGGTGAGAAACATACAATTGCAACACCTTTCCCTTTTTGTGTAGTCTGTCACAACAAATTATATTGTAGCCAGGGGATAGAATTACAGAATCTTTTATATGGGGTTTTAGCCATGTTTTGGTAATGACAGTAATTTCTGGTGAGTATTGAAGAAACCATGCTTGTAGTTCTATAACTTTGTTTAGAATACTATGAATGTTAATGAAAGGAAGGAAAAATGTTGTGGGTGTTGTATAGGGGTTAGTGGTAGAGGAGAGTGGAATGGATGAGAATGAGGTGCCGGGGTTGGGATGGAGGTCATCACAAAGAGTGATTTTAGAGAAGAGTTGATTAGGACTAGTTACTTTTTTTTTTTTATAAAGTATATGAATTCATTCCAGGTTATGTCAAAGTGAACTGAATGCTTAGATGTTTTATATTTGAAAAGGTGTATAGGTTGGACATTAAATAAATATGAAGAAAGGTTTAGCCTGAGTATAGATAGGGTGGCTGGTAGTGTGTGCATGTGAAAAAAGTGTGAGAGTGCCATGGTAGGTAGTAAGGTGACATAAAATGAATAGTAGAGATGTGAAGATACAAAAAGATTATTACGAAAGGAAGGGTAATATTGAAGAACTTGCTTTGGAGGAAGACTTGAATATTGTACAAGGGGAAAAGGAGACTAAAAATATAGATTGTAATATTAGAACAATAGAGAAGAGTAAATTAAGTGAAGAAGTAGAAAACTATAAGTGTGGAGGGATGGTGACGTAAGATTGTAAAGGGTTTGTGTGAATGCTACTGGAAAATGAGGTTGTAGCAGGGATTGATGAGGCTAGTAGTAGGAGGAGGGAATAGGAATGAGGAAGGGTAGGGTATATATTCAGTAGAAATTTAGATACGGAGGGTGTGTGTGGGAATTGGTGGTAAGGTAGGGGAACGTAGTAAGCCTGAGCGTAGCATGAGTGAATGGAGTCGGTTGGAATCCCTCACAAATGAAGGTATTAGCCAAAGAAAACCAATCGGTGACAATGGAGGTAAGGGAAGTTAAACAGCAGTGTGTTTTTTTTCTAAAATAATGTGACTAACTCAACAGGACAGTGGAGAAGAGAAAGTTTAAAAAAGTTGCTCATGGGTAAGGAAGCCATACATTAAAGCCAGGACAATCTGCACATACTTAAGAAAGCCATATGTATTGAAGTAAAATGGCTTTAATAATCCTGAAGTACATTAACATATGAAATGTCCTTTTTTTAGCAGTAGCACTGGCTGGAAGTTCATTGGTACAGATGGTTTTAGTCGCTTACCTAGTGGCAATCTTGAATACTGTCTAAACTTGAAAAATATTTTTGCAGGCTACAAATACCCCTAGCAGAACAGAGATAATTTTATGCAGAAAGATGGGGAAATCAGTGACTTTTGAGACTGGGTGGAAGGGGAAATCATGCAAGCCTAGTAATAGTCTTATGTACTGTCTGCACTGAAAAATATTTTTTCCAGGATGCAAATGTACCTCGCAGAACAGAGATAATTATATGCAGAAAGATGGGGAAACTGATGACTTTCAAAACTAGGTGGAAGGAACAGTCTTGCAAGCCCTGAGCAGCAATATTCCTGGGTGTGTGGTAGGTGGGCAGCTGTACTGACTGGGTTCATCTGCAGCTGTATAAGATGGTACATTACTGATACTGCCTACATATAGTGCAGAGAGTAGAAGCAACTGCAGCAGAGAAGTGTAAACATTTCCAGAGTAATGCAAGCTGAATAAACACAGCAATCTATACATTTGTAATGCTGTAATGTGACATGGTGGTGGTGGGCAGGGTCTTAGACCACCATAACACCTTAAAGATAGACACTGCTCCGGATTCACCAATCATCCATGCAGGACTAGCTTAGTCCTGCACGGAAGCGGCCATTTAGGAACAGGACAGCAGCATGCCATGCATATCAATGAAGGCGTGCTGCCAAAGCTCCTAGGCTTATACGGAGTGTGTACGAGTGCAGGGGGGGTGTCTGAGAGCAGAGCTCTTAGAATAAACATGCCCCTGAAATGTAGAACAGCATAAACTGGGAAGAAATGAGCAAGATTGCTCATAGGTGTCCGCAGATCCCCACCAACAGTTCCCCATGTGTACAACAGCAACAGTACAGAAAAATTAAATGAAGAAACCCTTTTATTTATTTTTAAAAATCTGAGTACAGCTAACCGTAAGTGTGTAGATGTACCCATTGCTTAGCTGTGGTCAATGCAGCTTAAATAGCAGAAAGAGGATAAAAAGCAAGGTATATGCAAGTGAAGCCGTACAGCAATAGTGTAGTGGGCAGAGCATTCACCTCACAAGCAGTCATTCCCGGTTCTTGTCCCACTGCAGTACATTCCATTTTCCCTTCAAATCACTCTGTGATAAATATTTTTTGTGACATAACCTAATAAATAACATACATTTGTGAACTGCAGTACTGCATTTAATGCAAATGGAGGTGTCAGTGTCATAATGTTGCAAAGTCCACAGATAATCACATGTGCCACATGCAGTATCACAAATACAAATGGAAGGTAAACTGTGTAATGAATGATAAAGCCATACATTTTCCAAATCACCCACCACAAGAACCATTACACTATTACTGTCTAAAATGTAGCACTAGTAAGTGGTAGTAAGAAGTAGTAAGCATATTTAAGCACTAGTAAGCAGGTTTATGTTCCTTTGCATGGGGGTAAGCAATGCGCACACATGTTAAGCAAGATTGAAGCTATTTGCATGGGGGTAAGCAATGCGCACACATGTTAAGCAAGATCGAAGCTAACTCTCTGTAAGCATATGTAACCAGAGATTAGCATTGCTTACCCTCCCACAAACCCACTTACAATTGCTTAAAAGTGCCTTAGTCACGCTGTATCCAACAGCTCTTGTCCTGCCCAGCAACAAAATAATCAGCACTCCCAAGTTGCAAACCCTGGACCCCGCACACTATAGGCAAAGTGATTTACCACTAAGCCAAGGCAGATACACATACATCTGATGTTATCACAAACATATCATCCAGCACAGTCATCAGTATAGGAAATGTATTTAATTATGTAGCTGTATGTGTCTATGTATGTACATATATATCTATATATCTATCTATATATATATATATATATATATGTATATATATATATATATATATATATATATATATATATATATATATATATATATACATATATATATATATATATACATATATATATGTATATGTATATCATCCAGTATAGCAACCCCTGTATTATTTAGCGCTGTTGTCTTATGTAATATCAAGACCCCTTCAGACAGACATGTTACATTAATACGAGCAACCATTTGTACATTGCTCAAAGCAGGATTCTACCAGTGGGAGAAACAGTGTAGACCAGCTAAGTCTAATGTTGATACAAAAACAGGTTTGTCCCTGGTGGGATGAACCAAAAATTGTGAGTCAATCCGAGGTTTACACGTGTCTCGAAAGATGAACAAGGCAAGGCTCGTTCATACGTGGACTAAATGGATGAAGAGCCTGAAGAAGCTTGGGTCGAGACAGTATACTGGATGAGTACTGAGACGTGGAGAGAGGGCAATGTGTGGAGGTATGGTAAGGCTGGATTAACAACCGGCGAATGGATGGTTTCTGTGTACGTGGATCTTGGGGGGGGGGGACCATGGGTATTAAATTATGGATCAAGGCATGTCGAGGTTGGGTGGACCAGTTCAAATCAGACCGCCTCATGGACGTAAGTGCGGGGGGGGGCAGAAAAGAAACCAAGATAACATGTAAGAAAGAAGTGAACTCATGCACGGTGCTGGGAGGGTGAACCGGAGGGATTAAGATAGTCCAGGCCGAGGAATGCACCTCGGGCAGAAAGTGTAAAGAAATGAGCGAGATCGCTCATAGGTGTCCGCATATCCCCACCAACAGTCCCCCATGTGTACAACAGCAACAGTACATAAAAATAAAATGAAGAAACCCTATTTTTTTTTTTTTTAAATCCAATTAAAGCTAACCGTAGGTACACGGGTTTGCCCATCGCTTAGCTACGGTTAAAGCAGCTTAAAAGGCTGAAGAAGATAACAAGGAAGATATATGCAAATGAAGCAGCACAGCAATAGTGTAGTGGGCAGAGCATCCACCTAATGAGCAGGCATTCCCAGTTCGAGTCCCACTGCAGCACATTCTATTTTACATGGCAAAGCATATTATAACCAATTTTTTGTTGCAAAACCCACTAAATAACACATATTTATGAACTAGAGTACTGCAAGAAATGCACATGTGAAGTATCAGTGTCATAATGAATAAGGCACTTGTAAGCAGGTCTAAGCACAACTAAGCAGAAGTAAGTATATGTAAGTACTAGTAAGCGTGTTATGTGCGTTTGGGCAGGGGTAAGTACTGCCTTCACAGATTAAGCAAACTGGAAGCTAACTGAGTATAAGAAACTGTAACCGGAAGTTAGCAGTGCTTAGCTCCACGCAAACACGCGCACACCCACTTGCAACTGCTTTAAAGTGCCTTAATCAGTCCGTATCCAACGGCCTGTGTTCTGCCCAGCAACAAAATAAACAGCCTCTGAAAGGCTTGAACTCAGGACCCTGTACACTACAGTCACAGTAGTTAACCATCATAGCAGTACATAAGATTGAGGTGTCAACAAACAAATCCACACCATAGGAAAATCAAACTGAAAATGTGAAATGAATCAATGTACAGTGTGATGTTGTATAACCTGCTACATAACATAAATATGTGAACTGGAGTACTGCAGTAAGGCCAGATGTGACGCGTTATTGTAATAAAGTGTTGAAGTCCCCAGGAACCCATGCAGTGTATGTACACAGGAATCACAGATACCAGGCACATATATAACATGTAACAAATAATAAATCAATGTCAAAAGGAAGATATAATGCTAAATAGATATTAAGCAATGCTAAGCATTGCACAGGTCAGCCTATGTGGTGTAAGCAATGTGTAGGCCGGCTAACTCAATCTGCCCAGTGGTATGCCCCTTTAAGCAATGCCAACATTAGGTAAGCAGGTGTGCCCATAGCTTAGCCTTTTCAAAACTGTCCAATCACAGGAAAGTGAGGGAAATCAGATGTATTTAAACCCCACAGGCACCAATAATTCCCATAACTGGTTGCAGCTCCCTACTGTAGGCAGAATGGCTGAAGTTGGGGAAGGCACTTGATTTAAAGTGCAGCGCTGGGGCACCTAGGAGTCCAGATTCATGGTATGGTTCCTGGTAAAACACCATGAGGAGAGACTACTGCAGGGCCAGTACCAGGGCTCTCAGTATAAAGTGGAGGCCTGGGACAGTCTTGCCCATGACCTCACCAGTGCCACTGGTATTCCCCGGACTAGTGAGCAGGTCAGGCATCACCATGCTGATCTGAAGTAGTGGAGGGGTGATCTCTTAGACCAGTGGATCCAAGAAGCAAGGCAGATGGCCGATGCCTCAGCACTGAGTAAGTACCCATTCTACTACATAGATAATGATTGCCTAGCTTGTGTATACTATGGATAGGTAATGGCTAAATATCACTGTATTTCTTTAACAGCTGCAGATGAGCGGGCTGCAAACCTGCAAGCCCATGCTGCTAGGCTGCAAAGGCTGCATCACAAGGCAGGTTAGTAATATTCCTGCATGTACTGTTATAACAAATAAATATAACAGTTCTGGAAAGTGTTGTACCAGTATAAAAATGTATTGTGTATGGGATGTACCGAATAAACCAGACAATATGGCAGGAAGACTGTCATGTAAGTTGCATGGAAATAAAGGTGTAATGTCTTGTGAATAAAACTATAACCCCAGGAGTGCTTGTGTACATTCTGCTTTTATATGTTGTTGTAGTATTGCATTCTATAAATAGTACTGTTGTATTAAGCAGTCTTACCAACACTGTTGAACGCAGTTAAAATGTGTAGGAAGTCCAGTATAGCAATGTTGGAAGTCCCAAGAGGTCAGTCATATAGAACAACTGAGGGAGACTTAGACAGAAACCATTGGAATGCTTTACAACAATTCCCTGATAGCACAGTGTACTGTGATGTCATCTGTAATATTTTTACCACACACAGCAGGGGTTTGAATCCCAGGAGTGGTAGTAAGTTGTATGCATAATCATTCCCCACAACTGTACAGAGTTTGTGAGAATATTCAGATAGAAAGCTGTATGCATAATTAGACCCAACAACTGTACAGACTTTGCCAGAATGTTCAGATGGTACACTGTAAGCATAATCATAACCATCAACTCTACAGACTGTGGCAGAATGTTCTGGAAGTAAGCTGTATGCATAGTCATACCCCTCAACTGTTCTGATCTGTCCAGCATGTCCAGATAATGGGCTCAAATCTGCCTGGTAACCTGTTCCCCTGACAAATAAGTGTGATGATCCAAGAAATGTAGGCAGCTTATACTGACATATAATGGATAGTCAGACCTGAACATAAAAAAGAGAATGTATATGGAAACAAACCTGTTATTGTAGCATTTCACCCAAAGTGTATGACAGCTATTCCATAATATGTCACATTAATACCTGCATCCTGTCAAGCCTTGACCAGAGTGTGTGCAATAACAGACTGTTAGGTATATGTATAACATCAACATGGAATCTGGGAGTATGTGTAATATTTGTCAGGTAGTGTTAACGAAGATTTATCCACAGCTATAACAGGTAAGAGGTGTAGACTGTAGGTACAACACAGTTCACTCATGTACTTGTCTACAAGCATGGCATCTGGGAGTATATGTAGAATCTGTCAGGTAGTGTTGACAAAGATTTGCCCACCAGCTATAACAAGTAAGAGGTGTAGACTGTAGTTACAATACAGTTCACTCATATACTTGTCTACAAGCATGGCATCTGGGAGTATGTGTAAAATTTGTCAGGTAGTGTTAACACAGATTTACCCCACAGCTATAACAGGTAAGAGGTGTAGACTATACATAAGACACAGTCCACATATATACTAATCTACAAACATACCATTGTACAAAGTAAGGCCATTGGGTAGTGTAATAATACATGCAAGGGACAGATCACTGCAGTGACTAAGAACGTTGTGAAAACTACAGGGATATATTATTTGTTAATTGACCTCTCTCTCTCACCCCCACCATATGTGCAACAATAACCCAATTACACACCTCAATGGGTATGTGTACACTCCATACTTTCATTGGGACATATGTCCTATTGGTTTACAAATATTCACATTTGGTTTTATGCATGTGCCTTGTTAAAATACTCCCATACTGGTGGCCTGTTGCCATCAATGAAACCTGCATGCTGTTGTAAGGGCCACTGTTGGCCCATATATGCATGTGTACTGCTTGCTCTGCAACTGTTGTAAATCTGGTGTCTTAGGTTAATGGGAATACCTTTGCATGCTGTTATAACTAAACCTGAATGCTGTTGACTATTACTAACCCATATCATTCTTAAAACTGCAACATCATAGCTCGTATGGGAAGGCCGGTCCCAGTGGACCCACCTGTCCCACCTCAGCTGGCCATGGGACCGGGCACCAGCACGTCTGAGGCCCAGCTTGGGACCTCCTCCTCCGTTGGCCCTGCACCACCTTCAGGTGGAACCACTGCAGGGGGGCAGAGAGGTACCTGTCACCCGCCATCAGGTCTGGGCCGTGGTGCGTAGGGAGCTTGACAGGGAGTTTTGAGACTGGCTATGCCAGCTTGAGGGCCACGTGGTGCAATTAGAGGGTGATCCTGCCCCTCCTACCCAGCCCCCAGAACAGCCACCCTTGGAGCCGTGATGGTGCAGTGGTGACTGCCCATGGGTAGGGAACTCAGTCCCACTGTTTCTATTTGGGGGCTCATGGGCTTGCGACTTCCAAACACCCCTCTCTGTCCAAGGTATTTACCCCCACATGTGTCATATACCGCCCCTGTATGCATCTTGTTTGTCTTGTCTGTTAACGTACCCAACCTACCTCCCCAAATATACGTACTACCCCTCCCCAACATCCCTCTCTCACCTGAAATAAAAAAAGGGCAAGCTGTACCCACAAATAAATCTCGCCCCATACATAGCTGTCCATTTCGCACACGTGTCCACTGGACACATGTAATCTGGAATAATTGGCATCACAACGAATTATCATTATCCTCACCCCCTCCCAGGGGTTTGAGTGTCCAAATCTACCTCCAAATTCAGTGTATATGCACAGCTGTTGATGTAGAAGAAATGGGCAGCTATGGACCTTCCCTACACCCTTCCAGTACATCCCTGGCTATTTTCCCTACTGTCTTTCCCTCTTTGTGCCCCTTTTTCACCACTTTCCTATCAACCCCTTTTTCTTTTCTTTTAAAGAAATTAGCACGGGGTAAGCTTGAGTAAGCACTTTTAAGCAGCAGTGAGTGGGTTTAAGCCTGTTTGTGCAGGGGTAAGCAATGCCTACACAAGTTAAGCAATTCAGAAGCTAACTGAGTGTAAGAAACTGTGACTGGAAGTTAGCACTGCTTACCGTCTCGCAAACCCGCTTACAACTGCTTTAAAGTGCCTTAGTCACTCTGTATCCAATGGCCTGTGTTCTGCCCAGCAACAAAATAAACAGCCTCTGCAAGGCTCAAACCCAGGACCCTGCACACCATACACAAAGTGATTTACCACTAAGCCATGGCAGATATACATAACCCTGATGTTTTCACAAACATATCATCCAGCATCCAGCACAATCATTCAACAGTACAGGAAATGTAGTAATATCATACCACACAACCTCTTAATGCATGAATTCTGGACAAAGTGTGCTAAAATGTGGGTACAAATAGGGATATTTGTCAAATATTGCTCTTGTACACTTAAAACGTTGCTAGTTAAACAGTTATATGTATTAAAACATATTTTAAGGGAGTTGAAGTCTGAAACACAAAGGTGTCGTCAGTAGTTACTGACTCCAATCCTGAGATCATCCATGTCAATTGCCAAGAGAATGAGGTACAGGCCAAAATTATGAGCCAAACATGCATGGACATATGGACAAATATATATCTGTAAATGTAGACAGATAGACAGCTATATGTATACATATGTATGACTCACAAATAATCATATAACATCAATTGTATATAGATAGATAAATATGTTCATATGTATGTGTATATATCTATATATCTATATATATATATATATATATATATATATATATATATATAGGGTTTTACATATATAATTATGTAAATACACACACACACACACATATATATATATATATATATATATATATATATATATATATATATATATATAGAAATGTGTATAACATTTCCTCATGGGAACAAAATCCTGAACCACTAACTACAACATAACAGACCATATGCACTGTTAATGGGGGGTGGGGGCCCAAATGAGGGATACCTGGTAATTAGTGCTATGTTACCCCCCCCCCTCCACAGCCCTAACATATATGCTGTGCAGTCCAATATCCAGCACATGCAGTTCTTGACTTCAGGATCCTCCACAACACAGCTACAGTGCTTTAACAGTAAGCCAATTCACCTGAAAAATGTCAGGGCAATATCTGTAACATATCATGCAGAAAAGTCATTCTACCATAGGGAATGTACAATGTGGAAGGAGTACACACTACAATGGTGCAGATATGCACACACATCTATACATTGACAAATATATTCAGATATATATATATATATATATATATATATATATATATATATATATATAAGATATATATAGGTACATACACATATACACAGACAAAAGGTAGGCATACATATGTAGAAGTAGTGTGGAAGTACTGGGTGCAAAGTATATCCCTCAGCCACAAGCCCTGTAACTGGCACCTGTGAAATGTGTAGTGTGGCAACCATTCCACAAATGAGAATACTTAAATTAAACATATACCCACTCACAATTCAATGGACATGACACCACACACAGGTATGCATACACAGAAAACCTTTAATTTGTGCACTATACAATAATGTATGCCATTACTTACAGCACATAGATTTTGAAATATGTAATCAGTGATAAATGCAAGACCCACACAAAACAGTAGATGCAAGCAATGTGGATATATAACATACTATGCTGTCCAGACCAAGGTCTTCAATTAGTACCACAGTAAACAAAGGATTTGCCTTCAAGATAAGTAACAATCAACAATTACAGATATAGTTCAGCAGCCTTCAATTACACCCTGTAGTCACGCCCTAGGGGGAAAAGCATTTCTTGTGGTAATGTCAATGTATCTGTCACATAACATTACTCAAATTAACATCTCACAATCACACTGACTAACTAAACTATGTGCAACACTGTAAGCTGTAGCCCACCACTGTTCCCATGGAGGAACATATGAAAGTGTACAGTCACATACCTCAATGTGTCTTAACACTGATATCCATGAAATGTTGTCACAGCTTAGGTTGATAGCATTGAATACCCCTCCCCCATAAAAGGTTGTACAAGGGCAAAGAACACCGTGTATCACACACTGACCTCTGGAATGTACAAGGGCACACATATGTTGTCCAACTGTTGCCCCCATATGTATGGACCCTGACCAACATATTTTGTGGGAGTCCATGATATGACTGGGATGATAGCAGGAATGCTAGCAGTAAATAATGATAGGCCATTACCTAACAACCCCTAACTGTATCACAGCAGGACAAAGCCTGCCATATATGTGGAGGACAGAGGCAGGAACACAGGGCCATATTTGCAATATTGCTGTTACACACTGTGGAAATTGCTGGTGTTACAGGATTTGTTGCAACATACCCTTATGCAGGAATAAGACATCAGAAACACAAATGGATGTAGCCATGTACTGATAGCATGCAACAGACAGACTGCCAGTGATATATCTAGGACAAGACCTGTGTGGTGCACAGACAAAACCTAACAGACAATCCACCGGCCATCATGTGGATAGGCCCACAGTTGAGAGCTATGCAGACAGACTGCATTCCATCCTAAACTACTATGTACACACAAACACTGTAAGACCAGTAATATACAATGCCCATAACAACACTACTCACGCTGTCTGTAGGTCTGGAACCTTATACAAATGTGTAGTTGGCCTGTGTCTGCAAGTCCTGCTGTAAGAGGTATTGCTACCTGCTGTCTGTAACACTGCTGCCCACATACAGGAAAGATGTCCTCCATACTGGAAAGGTTAAGGGACAATGCCTACGAGTCAGTATTTTATAGTACTGGATTGCCATGACAGTGGTTATCTGAAGTACTACACAGCAGGCTGCATGCAGTTAGCAACTGGTGCACACTGATTGGAGCAGAGCCCATCACCTTATCATGTGCATCACCTTTAAAAGCCATGCTGCAATCTATTCAAACCAGCTCAATCCCTCTAGTGGAGAGAGAGAGACAGAGAGAAAGAGAGAGAGACAAAAAATAAAAACATAAACAACAGAAAGTTGTCACAGCTGTCAAAAAAACATTAACAGGTATGTAAAACATATATGTATTTAACTGAATGTAGTATGTGGAATAATAGGATATATGATGTGGAATGATTTATATGTGCCATCTGTAGTTGCTCCTGTAATTATGTTCTGCTGAACAACTGCTCTGGGCAATACTGTCTGTCCCTGTAGGCAGTGGGACATACCTGTCAACTGTGCAGATCAGCAATGAATGACAAAGATGTAAGCCATTATATCTGTGTTTGGTATTTTAGTGTGGGCAATAGCTGGTGGTGGAAGTACTGCCGTCATGCTAGACACATGAGTGTCAGAACACACCACTTGCAGGACATTCATGTTAATGTATAATGTAGCATGCAGAAATGCCATAGGTGTATAATCGGCTTACTTGCAATCTGTCACCATATATACCACCCTAATGTTAGTCTGTGTTCATGTGTGACACCTGTCTGTGTTGCAGCAAGGCAGAACAGTGCAGCTGTGAAGGAAAGAGAGTTACAGAGTGTGGACCAGATATCTGTATGCACCCCACATATAGATAAATATATGTGTGATATATAATTAGACGTGTATGTCTACAGATATACAGACAGTCATATAGATATAGGTATATAAACAAACCACAATATATATCTACACATATATGTACATATGTATATATATATATATATATATATATATATATATATATATATATATATATATACACACACACACACACACACATATATATATATATATATATATATATATATATATATATATATATATGTATGTCTACATATATATACAAACACACACACACATACACACACACACACACACACATAACATAATTCCTCTACATATTTATACATACATATATATATATATATATATATATATATATATATATATATATCACACATATGAATAAACAACATATATATATGCAGCAGTACATGGGTGCAAAATAGACTTTGACATGTGGTGTGTAACCCATGTTGGGAACACATCGCATTTGTTTGTGAAGGTGGGATTAGTATGTTGGTGAAGGCTAGTAGGCAAATTGATGTATGTAGGTTGGGTCTGCAGACAGAAAAGACAGCATACAGGGCTGATATATGACACGTGGTGTGTAAACACCGTGGATGGGGAGTGTTGTATGGAATGTGTACACCATTGAGCCCCCATGTGGAAGCAATGGGACCAAGGTCACCACCCGGAGACAGTCACAAAATCTACATGGTTATAAAAGTGCTTGGGCTGTGGGCTGTGCAGGAGGAGCAAGCATGTCCACCCTGTGTATGTGTACTGCAGGGCTCCAGGTGATGTAGCAAGTCCCCCTTGTCTCTGTGAAGCCCCCTAAGCACCAGAGCCTGGACCTGACTTTGCGTGACATGGTTGTGTCTGTGTGTGCTCGTGGTGGAGGGACACTGTCTCCTGAGGTGGTTCCACCTGAAGGTAGTGCAGGACCAGTAGATGATAAGGTCCCATGGTGGGTCCCAGATGCATTGTGGCCTGGTAACATGGCCAGATGAGGTGGGAGAGGTGGTTCTGCTGGCAACTAACCCTTACACATGCTATAGTGTCACTGTTATGGAACATATGTGGGCTGTAATAGTCCACACAATCCTAGAACATGTCCAACAGCATGCATAGATATCCCCAATAACACAGAATGGCAGATGTGCAGCAATCACATAGCATGCATATCACATGCACATGTGGAACCATAGTGGAACTGACAATGGCATGCATGTGAAATAGTCTGTAACAGGCCAGCAAAGATAGTGTCCCCACAGGGAATATGGCTACAAACACATAGCATAAAGCATGGTACAAACACATAGCACAAAGCGTGGTACAATACAACATATGTCCCAATGGTAGGTAAGCTGTCGACATACCAATTGCATTGTGTGAACGGTTTGTTGTAGCTGATATGGTGGGGGAGACAGAGATGTGTATTAAGAACTATGGTAACCCTGCTGTATGAGTTGCTCAGACCTGTTTCCATCTTTATGTCTTCCAGGGAAGATAACTAATGCAAGATTACCAGCGTTCAGTGCTGCAGAAACTGAGGTAATCATGACACATCTGATACAGCACTACCCGCTACTTTTTGGCAGGACAGCCCATGATCAGCAGGAGAGGACCACCCTGTGGAACGAGCTAGTCCACAGGGTCAATAATGTCGGCCTGCAGAACCGCAGTTATGAGCAGGTCCGGCATCATTGTACTGACCTGCTTCGCCATGTACGTTAGTGTGCAGCTGCCGTACAGGGGGACCACCTCACAACAGGGGGGCTTGCTGTCCATCCACCCCTGACTCATGTGGAGGAGCTTCTCATCAGCCTTGTGGCACCTGCCTGCCTACAGAATCAACAACTGGCAGGGAGCATTGTGGAGGTGGGTGCCACCAACACATCGGCTGAGGAGCGTGCTGGTAAGGCCCCAGGACACATCATTAGACCACTCTTGTGTATCATCTGCATCTGTACAGGTAGATCATGCATATCTAAGATGTCATATACATAGTCTGTTGCTGTGTAGTAGTAATAAACAGTTGTGCATAAGCTGTAGTATTGTGGACTTCTTCTGTTGCTGTACTGTAATGCTGCACTCACCCTTTACGAATGCCACAGCTGTGGCCACAGACATCAACCCTCTCACACTCTTACGTATGTCCCTCCAGGATACCACCAAGGCAGCAGCCTGTAACCGGTGAGTATGGTTCATGTTCATGCTTGCCGGTACACTGGGAATGTAATAGCTATGGGATATTCCATGCACACATCTAACACATCTACCCATACTGCATGCTATCAAATATTCACGTTTCGTGCATCACAGTGGAGACCATGATGGGGTATCAGAAGGGTACATCAGACACTTGTAAAATCCTGTCATTGTGAAATGTGTTCACAGGGATGAGAAGAATGGCAGGACACATGGCCTACAGTAGGGACATGTGTGAAGCAACACCCTCATATGGTGCTACAACAGTAAATATACCTGTATTACAATAGCAACCGTTACAAATCGACACAATGTCATAACATAGTACTGTGGTCCACATAATTAGCTGGTAGTAGGCTATTGCACATAGTGTCCCATTCTTGGGACACTGCAAACTGACACGTGTAGGCCATAGTTGTCAAGCATCTGCAAAAAGACTGGAAGTGGGGAGGGTGTGTCATCATGACACAGCAGTGCACTGCAGCAGGGATTCTACGTATGCTAAGAATGACTGTATCTGCACACAATCAGGTTCAGTAACTGTAGCAGACATAACCCTGACTCCACAGCAATAGTGACGGCAGTGTGTGAACTCCAAGGGATGTGCACATGAGTAGACCTTGCAACCATGCAGAGTTGTGGGACATGTGTAGGGCACCCCCCCCCCCATAGCCATGGTAAGGTCTGGCAGTTGTCAGTGTAATAGTCTTGTATGATCTGTAAACCAGACATCAGGCATTCACAAATGACATCTGTTCACATATAATCCCAGGTATGAGTCGCTCAAACGCATAGGGGCTGTGAGCATTGGAGCTGACATAACTGACACTGTACTACACATGCAGCAATGGTTTGTACACCTGTGAGGTATGGTGCACAGTACAAAGCAGGGTGCAGAACAGGTCCACAGTAACACTGTGTACATAGGTGCAGTGTTATCAAGGGGAATGGCCAAGGCCTACCAACACAGCCCATGCATCACACACATGTATACTGGCGGTAGCATGAAGTCACTATAGTTGCACTGCATGCTGTTGAGTACCATATGTAATGCATGCTGACAGAAGGGTAATGGGAGGACTGTGTGTACAAAGGTTGTGCAACCTCACATGTAGGTTGTGTGTGTGGGGGGGGGGGTGTGTTGATTGTGTCTGTAAGTGCAATCTGGTGGAGTGGAGTGTGGTTGATGCATGTCAGATGTGTGTGTACATGTGTGTCTGTTTGTGTGGGTGTCCATGTATGCACAGGTGATTGTGGGGTTGATCACATGGCAGTACTTCTCCTTGGGATCATGCCATACATGGACATGAAGTGACACATGAGCCACCAGGACAACTTGTCTGATATGTGAACACAGGACAGCTGATAGCATAACAAGGTCTGTAGCATGGAACATGCATTGGGAGGGAAAGTACACACCAGGTATACACATCATATTGCCATCAGCAGATAGATAACTGACTACCCACATATGCAGCACTACTAATGCAATGGGAAATTACCAGAGCACACCAGTGAGTGTATCCAGATATTACTGTTGTCCACATGATAGGTTGATTGTGCAGGAGATGTGGCATGGACTGAGCAAGACTGTAGTATGAGACTCCGGTGTGTGACATATGTAGTGAATGTAGTAGCCCCAACCATATAGGGGCCATGTACACCATGACCAGACATACACAGGGTTAACACTGGATGACAGCAGTGAGGCCATGCACAACCTACTCCACTCAAGTCAGGGAGGTGATGGAGTAACAGGTCATGTGTTGTGATCACACGTGCAGACATGAGAGGAATGATATGTTAATAAGTAGTATTAATGAATGTATGTTAGCAAGTGCCATGCAGGATGGGGAATATATGTAACTGAATGTGGGACTGTCTGTAAACCCAGGGACAGGGAGGTAGTAAGGTGGACTGTCAGTGTGTGTGTGTGTGTGTGTGTGTGTGTGTGTGTGTGTGTGTGTGTGTGTGCGTGTGTGTGTGTGTGTGTGTGTGTGTGTGTGTGTGTATGAAAATGTATGTACTGTTATGCATTGCTGTATAGGTCTTAAAGTGCGTGTTTGTTTCCCCCACATGTGGTGAGCTGGGTCAGGTTCCCTCTTGCATGCAATCTGGGGTTGGTGTCTGTACAGACACCAATGATGATGATGATGGTACTGTAGTGGCACAGGTGTGGTTGTCAGATGCCGACACTGAGCCATCATTTGTCATCACCCTCCTAGCCCGCACACAGTTACAGTGCCCATACACAACCCATCACCAGTGGCTATAGCATAGGGACAATTGGCGGTTGGTGCCAGTGCCCTGGAGAGTGTGGTTTCCATGCCAACTGTGTCAGGTCACAGTCGGCATAGCCGGATGTCCGGCAGGGCAACACATAGGCAGATGTACTGTGGTGCTCGTGGGAGGGCAGCCGGTCATCATGCCCCTGGCAGAGGCACCACAACTGGTACCACCAGGTGCATGTTTCAGGCTGTCATGGAGGCACAGGCACATATGAAAATACACATCAGAGAGGGCCTGAGGCTGCAGAGGGCTGCTTTCTCATCTGTAAGTGACAACATCCATGAACTTCCGTGAACAAAACGAGATCATGGATAGACGGTGGGGTGAGATGGTGGGCCTCCTCGACTGTGGTATGTCCGTGCTCGAAAACTTAGTTGGAGTGGTGCGACAGTCACGTGGACGTAGGCCAGAAACACCAGCAGCTGGCAGTCAACGTGGATGTGCTTGGACACCAAGCCACTCTTGTAGTGGCAGTACCAGCCCCAGCACATCACTGGGGGTTCTGTCCACACCACACCACAGCAGGCCTCGTGCACGTGGCACTGGCCAGTCCCAGGCAGGATATGGTTCCAGCGGACATCTGTCATCATCAGGGGAGAGTAGCACATCAAGGTCTGTACCTGCACGTGGCCATGGAAGCCCTGGTAGGCACAGTGAGCATGTCCTTGGCCAGAGGCGGTGAACTGCGCACCCTGCCAGGTATGGTCTTCAGTTGTCCAAAAACACCTGTATAGGTCAGCCACATGGCAGAACTGTGTGCATGCATACCCACACACTATGCAAACACACCTAGGGCAACCCCATACCAACACACACCACATCACCACGCCTCGATCAAATAATTAAACCCCTCACCCATACACATAGTGTCAAATGTATGGACCACCCTCGGCCTCTAGCAAACCAGCAACACACCCTGTACATATGATGATACCTGTGCCACATCCCTGTCATCCATAACATCGATGGAGGGACAGGCTAATACAGTTCTGATGCACACAGTGACTGTAACAGAGAGCAGCAACGTACTGCAGTGTAAGATGTTGTCAGGGGTAATGTGTAATGCATACATGTCAGGTAGTGTAGCCATCCAGCTATGATGCATTTCAGCTGTTAGTAACACTGATGGATTGTGATCACCATAATGTTATCCATTTGTATTGTAGGTGTACATGTGTCAGCAGGAGGATGGTCTGCAGTCATATTCCACAAGGGATATGGCACTGTGGTAACACCATGGCCATGACATATCCGGTGTACAGTTAAACACATATCACAGGTTTGTTTAACAGTTATTGCCTGTGCCACATTGACAGGTGACCTGCTGGGACATGTATAATCTGCAACCTTATGTCAACCCATCCATATACATGCACATCCTTACTTGGCAACACTGTGACACGACCCCTACCTAGGTATATAGTGCTACTGAACTGTGTGGCCTTCATTGCACACACCACACAACGTTTAGGGTGAGGTGTGTACCAGGTTACATGTTACATGCAGAACATCCACAGACATGTACAATATGGTAATGGGGGATTTAATGGTTGTATATGGAGAATACATAGTGTGTCATACCATCATATACACATTGACAGACACATAACAGGCAGACACACATCTTAGAGACCTGGGCTTATTGGTGCTAACTAACTAGTCCATGTGTCCAATGTGTTACAGGTAGACTGCACACAGCACATGCGTAACTGGGCTGTATTGTGGTATCAGTTACCTGTATGGTTGATGGTGACAGTGGTCACCAGAAAGTGGTACGTGGGACATATACTGGGTGTACTATGGTGTAATGACAGTGTACACAGCACCCACATCCCCCAATGGATAGTGTACACACTGGAACTCATTATGACACTCTGACATACCCACTATCACACATTGCCCACAACGGCAATACAACCCATTGTATATCACAACAGTGGTACTACAGGGATATGCATATAATGCACATGCCACAGGCATAGTAGGGTGTTGCATTGCAATGCCTCATCTATGGGCAGCGACAACACTATCTGTACTACTGTGTGGCAATGTGTAGTATAATAGGAGTATGTGGCCGCAGAATGGTGTACCTTACAGATATGCAGACATGCACACATACACACACTTGGCAGTCCTCAGTGGGTTTCCCATGCCTATCACCCCATTTGTACAACACTGTTGTGCTGGTACTGCAAGGCACATGTAGTCGTTAGGGAGAGGAGTGTAACAGGGAGCATGTCATGTCCGATACAGCAGCGGCCACATCTGACTATGGCAATGGGAGTTGAGGTGGTTGTGAAGCCCGTCATGGAATTCCCAACTACAGGTGTACTAACACACAAACGCTGCTATCCTCAGTAATGCACATGTACACATGTCAGTAATGTGGTGCATTGCTGCAGGTGGTCATAGCTGTGTACCTGTCTATTATCCATGGAGAGATTGGATGTGTAGGGGGTGTGTGTACATTGGTATCATGCCACCTGCCATGTGCCAGCAGGCAATCTATTGACAGACACCATGTTAGTAACCATCAGGGTGAGAGTGACATGCATCAGCCAATCCTCTGGGTGCCTTCTGCACATGGCCACTGAGGTGATCCAGTTGACATGTATGCAACATGTATTACAACACATGGTTATTGTCTGTGATGGAGACCTGTACCCAAGCATGCTCTGTTGACTGTGGTAGTGTAGTGTAGGTACCCGTGGCATGTGGCCCATACAGGGTGTTTTCTCCTATATGTGACAGGTAGTACACAGCTGGCCAGACATGTCAGTGTCAATCAAGCATAGGTTTTCTGTACGTATCCCAGCTGGATACCTGCCATCTGCACATCTGTAGCGGGACTGACAGACACCAGTTTGGCAAGTAGCTATGCAGTAGGATGAATGAGTCAACAGATGGATGTTTGACAACAATATGTATGCCATTACTACATCTTGTAAGCCCTCACTAACATGTGCTTTGCAGACAGTACTCTACAGTTACATTCCACATGTCTGATTATTATCCAGTAGGGGATATATATAGTGATACAGCTCACACACCAGGAACATGACAGTGAGGCCTCAGAGTGCAGCTATGCCCGCAGGTGTGCTTGTTGTCAGTAGTAATGTTAGCACTTTACCCTTGCCTGGGACAGCACTGTCAACATTAGTAATGCCATGTTACACTACATGCCAGTGTGACAGCACGTACCCTGGTTTGCTACCCCTGCATGTAACACATTCACAGGTAACAGTGCTGTGCAGGTCTCATATACTTGTGTGTCCCAGACATGACACTCAAAACCCTTTGCTACTGTAATGACAGCACATAGACACATGTACTGTACATAGCAGTTGTTGTTTGTCTTTCGGCTTTTTCCTGGTTAGGGGTAGCCACAGCAGAACTCCAGTCCACCAGTGATTGGCAGTTGGTTTTTATGGTGTTGAGTTGCCAGCCCGATGCCCAACCTGTAACAAAGGCATGCCCATTCAACACATGTCTTTCTAACGCCCACTCGACCGCGGGGAGGACATGCAGACTCCACACAGAAGACACAACCCAAGCCGAGAATCGAATGGGAGAACATCTTGCTGTGAGGCAACAATGCTACCGCTGCACCACCGCAGAAGTACTGTACATGGCAGTACATACACTTATTACAGATGTCATTTCCCAGGGTTTGACATAGCCTTGTATGTTATGCAGAGATAGCCTCTGAGTAGACGATATGCTGGAGGTTTTCTAGACGGTCAGCATAGGCCATCTGCTTTAGGCCTGCAATTCTTATAGTGAGGTATTTCCATGGCCTTCCCAGCTGTCGCAGATGTCTTGTGAGGTACATACCAAATGGGGCATTGTACTCTATACTGGGTGTAATGAGGGATGAGTCCAGTGGGACAGTTACCTCCTTTTTTCTGGATGTAAAGCCCTCAGTGATGAGGTATGCCACATAGAAGGATTTTCTTACTTTTGTGGCAATCTGGTTAATGAAGGTGAGCCCAATGTCCACCTGTGTCCCTATGTCTGTCAGCACACTTTTGTTTAGTGTACTGCCACCTATGTGGTAATTCATGAGTACATGGTATTTCCAAAGGGGATAACTATACATTACTTGGCATTAAGCTTGAGCCCATGGCTCTGGCACCAAGCATCTGTTTCTATAAGGCCATGTTGTAGAATATCCACATCATTTGGGGATGCAATAATGGCTCCCAATTTGCAGTTATCTGTGAACTTTGTTAGCCAGAGTTCCATAGTGTTGGCCTGTACTTCAGTAAAGTAGATGCCAAACAAGAGCTGTCCCAGGACTGAACCCTGAGGTACTCCACTTGCCAGTTGTCTGGAGCTGGGATTGGAGTTGGCTACTTTTACAGTCTGGGTTCTGTCAGTAAGTCAGTTGGCAACCCATCAAGTGATGCAGGAGTTTATGGCCATCTTTGTAAATTTAACTATGTCTCCAGAGTGGGGGATGGTGGTGAAGGCCTTGACCAAGTCCAGATAGACTGTGTGGACCACCTTGCACTCTTCCACAGCTTCAGAGACTGATTCAAAGTAGTCAATCAGGTTCAGGAGACAAGATCGACCCTTCACGAGCCCAACCTGGGTGTTTGCTGGTTGTCAACGTCTTTGTTTATAAGTTGCATGATAATGCATTCCGTGCCCTTGCAGATCAGGCTCATCAGACTGATGGGACGGTAGTTCCTGGGATCCAAGGTGGATTCCCCCTTGTGGAGTGTGATAACTGTATCTGTGCACCACTCAGTGGGATTGAAGCCTGAGGTGAGGCTATGATTAAACATGGCACTTAGGTGAGGTGCAGGTTTATTTTGTAGTTCATGTAGTACACAGCCCAGGATGTCATCTGGTCCCATGGATGCTGTATTCCTAGCTGTGGATAGTGCGGTTTCCAACTGTATGGCCGTGATTACTGGAATTTGGCAATCTTTTGGTACTGAGATGGGCCCTTTAGGGGGTGAGAGAAGAGTAAACGTGTCACTAAATCGATCTGCCCGGATATTGGCAATTACCTTGGAATCAGTATATTTAATGCCATTCTGTTGTAGCTCAGAGAAGTTCTGAGCATTGCCATTTAGATCCTGGACATAACTATAGAATGCCTTGTGGTTGTGTTTGGAATCTTTGTCAATTATATTTACGTAACAAGCTTTGGTGGATTTTGAGGGATATCAGTGTCTTACTGAGTCTGGTAAGGGAGCAGTTTGCATTTTGGGATTATCCTTCTTTCTTCAACAGTTTTCATCCTTCTGTTGTATAGTTTGTTTATGGCAGTGGAGCACCAGATTGTTTTCCTTTTCTGGAGGACAGCATCTTGGTTCTGTTTAGGATAGCACAATTCATGAACGAGGGGATGTGCTCATACAGTGCCTTAGTGTAGGATTCACCAGTTGCACTTTCAGCTCCCATTTCAATGGGTGTCATAAAGATAGTCACTTCTGACTTGGGTAGCATGGTGTTGGCTTTGGAGAGGGTTTTTATGGAGGTTTCCTTACTGGCTGGTGGGGGTGGGATGTGGATGTCAATGGTGATTACCTTATCGTCAGACCTGACCAATGAGGGGGTGACCACTGGTGTGAAGCATCTTTCTCCCATATTGGTAATGACCAGGTCTAGGATATTGGAGACCCTGGTTGGACAGTGGATTAGTTGATCCAGGGGGTTGGAATGTATGAATTCCAGGACCCATTGGTGAAAGGTGTTGGTACCCGAGTAGTTTTTCCAGTTAATGGCAGGGTAATTGAAATCACCCAGTATTATGGTGTTTGGTTGTATCTTAATATTGTCCAGTATATTTATAACGGTATAGTGAGAATCTTGGGGCATGGTGGGGGATCTGTAGCAAGTTACAATTTGGATTGCAGTCTTACCTAGTGTTAGTTGCATCTGGAGATTCTCAGATGCTTTGTGTTGGGAACTAGGATGGAGGTGTGAATAACCTTGGTGAATATGGACACTCCTCCACCTGTAGTGTTGTGGTCTTGGTTTGTTGCCTGAAATGTGTGATAAGAGTTGTAGCCAGGTATTACAGGTGTGCTCTCTGGAGCGTTGAACCAGGTCCCAGTTACTGCACAGATATTGATGTTCCCCATTTTTAGGTGTGCCTCAAGAGAGTGCTTTTTTAGGTTTAGACTTCTAGCATTGAGTCACATTACCTTCAGTTTTGCATGCTTGTATCTGTTATGGTGGTGGTTTTGTCCTTTGGACCTTGCCTAGATAAGGCACTATAGAGGTGCCAAGAGCTGTAGCCAGTAACCTGAATCCCAGGGTAAACAGGTGCAGACCATATCTGGCAAAGCATCTTGCTTTGTAAATCATGTCGTCCCAGGCAGACAGATACTGGATCCCCTTTGAATGACATCAGATGCTTAGCCACTTATTGATGTCATTGCTGTGTATATGTATATGTGTGAGTGTTTATATGTATATATATGTACATATATATCTCCATATATGTATGTGGCTATGTATATGTCCATATATGTATGTGGATATGTATATGTGTATATATCTATATAGATATGTGGATATATGTGTACACATATATGTTTACCATATGTCCAGAACATGGAGTGGAGTCCTACATCAGCACCAATAGTTCCAACCCCGTAGTGCAAGGGGATGTCATGGATGTATTGCAGGTATATATGTAGACAGTTGCTACTGTCATAGGGGTGTCTTAACAGACATGTTGGGTGTGGGAGATCACATCTGCTGTAGACATGTGCACTATTGCCTACAGATAGACTTCCTAAAGGCATCATAGTACAGTACTGCTGCTAGCACAGTAATGATCCTGTGGACTACAGCAGGGATATGACCGATATATGTGGACAGTCTGGCACTCTGTGGTCAGTCCAGAATTGTACACATGTCCCCTTCATGCGAGACATGTGGACCACGCCTCCCAATATGGATGTTACTAGCCATGTACATGGGTATATCACAACAATACTGGAGTACATATGCCCACACTGTGTATGTACGCACACACGCCAGTCTGTCCAGACACATAATACCTGGTGGTGCTGACTTCACATGGCCACATACTACCCAGTAGATAGTGACATACATCTGTACAGCATACCACTGCTTTGTCAGAAATACACAACAGTTATGCTGGCCTGGCAGTAGTATGTCTTGCAAATAATTGGACATAGCACACTCGGTAATTACAGCAGGCTGCTAGGCATGTCACAAAGCACTGGGCAAACTACAGGCAGACTGCCATAATACTGGACTCCATATTGTATGGGGGAATACACATGTACCTGCGATTATAGTGGGCTCGACACACAGGTCATAGCACAGCGTAGCAGACACCTGTGAGAAAATGCACACCCACATCCAATGTCAATGCAGCCACAGCAACATATGATACACAAGCTTAATATGACACTGTAACGACTGTCTGATAAACACCATCCTCATATGTGCCACTCACATACTAGCCCTACCTACACTGGTCATGGCACAGTGTGGTCTGATGGCTGTCTGTGGTATGGGACACGTGTTTCTGGCCCTACAGACATGTGAGCCAATAGGGTACCATACATTGAAACAGCATGTAACATCAGATAGAACAGGACCGTGAACACTGGTGTCTACCACAGTCTGTACAGACCCCAACGTTCGTAAGTGCAATACTCATACTGTCATCAATCATCCAAACTCAGGGGTCTGCAACCTGCAGCTCTGGAGCCACAAGTGTCTCTTCCACCCTGCTGTAGTGGCTCCCTGTACCTCTGAGGATTAATGGACACTCTACCACACAACACACACACACACACACACACACACACACACACACACACACACACACACACACAGAGTGATCAAGCAATCCCAACACAATAACACAGTTATGGACATATGCTAGGTATTGTTCTTATACACTTAGTTATTTTATATGTAGTATAACTATATATGAAACCGTAGATGCTTTGCTGTCTCCATTTTAGGAGTCAGATAGCTGTTGTGCTTCCCGATTAATTTAGCTTGGTGGGTGAGGGGTCAGGACTGGCTCTTTGGATAGTGAAGGTTGCCGACCCCTGCCCTACGTACACAGACCACAGTACTGTACACACAAACACGGAATATCCAAGTAATGTCCTCAGAAACAACCCCTACTACACACAACATGTCCAGCAGTCTGTTATCTGACTGGCTTGTTAGCAGGTATGATGTCAATAAATAATGGTGTACAGAACATATGCATCATATATATGTGGACTTCATCTGCACAACACATGTGTGCACCTCTGCAGTCTAGAGGTCAGTGTATGTAACTGTGTTATATGCACCTGTAAGTCAGTGTATGGGGGGTATGCACCATAAGTATCCTAGGGTGTTACAACATGTGAGGAATACCAGTAGTAAGCTGCCTTAAAGTATACGGATGTACATTACCATATATTTCACCTTGTGAACATTGCGGGCCTACTGTTTACTGCCATCAGTGTGATTGTGATAATTTCAGTTATGCATTGTTATGTAACAGATACCAGCCATTGTGTCAACCTAGGTCTTTTCCCCCTAGTGAATGCATGTAGAGTGTATTTAGAGGCCGCTGGGCTATACAGCTGCATTACATACTGCTGATTGCTTGTTATCCTGTGGCCCAGTCTGACTTTCCTGTTGTACTACTTGAAGGCCTTGGTATGGACACCAACAGATGTGATGTTTTCGGATTACTGTAATAAATGATCTGTTTGAGAGTTGCATTACTCTGTTTGTATGTATTTCAAAGCATAATCAGCTATATGACATATGTAATTGTACACAAATAAAACTTTCTTATGTATACAAACCTGTGTGTTGTGTTACATTCTTTGACTTCTCTGTGGGTATATGTTTCAGGCAACAATTGTCTTTGGTATGGGTGACATACACTGTCCATTGGATGAGGTTGCAACTGTAGGGATACTGGCTGTCCAGTATGGTGTGCACCCTCTGACTATGTATCTTCCTAGACATACCCATGTGTATATATTTAGAAATATATACATATATCTAAATATATATGAACATATATACATGCAAATGCCTACATCAACACATATATATATGTCTACACCTATATGTCTGCATATACACAGCAAGGTACATATATGCATGCAGATATATAGCTATGTAGGTATATACAGACATAGTCATACATATGTAAGCTGACACACACACACACACACACATATATATATATATATATATATATATATATATATATATATATATATATATATACAGGTATATGTGCCCATACATCTGTAGATAGCAATGGTAGATTAACAAAAACAAATATGTCCACATGCACGGTTAATGGGGTTGAAAGGCCCCAAACAATATACATCTTGTACGAATAGGCATACCCCCCAGCCAAACACGTCCATCCTGCAATACACTACCAAGTGTTGCAGATCCCATAACCAGGACCTGACATGACATGGGCACAAGATGTTAACAGTACTGCATCCCACCTGTATGATGTCGGACTGGTATTGGTAACATATCATGCAGTACAGTCTGTCTCCCATAGGAATTGTAAAATGTGGAAGCTATCAACATCCCCAGGATACATATACACAGACACATATCTGCAGATACAGATATAGCTATATATATAATTACATATATATAGATATACATGTGATTACACAGACACGCAGAGATATGTATAGTAAGATACATATGTAGAAGATGCACAAAATATGGAACAGCCACTATGCCTACAGTTCACACCTGAACAACTGGACACTGTATTGGCCACCCATACAAATGACAATCATTGCCCGCAACATATACCCACAGAGAGGTCAAAGGAAAAAACACTTCACACAGGTTTGCAGGAATGGAAAACCTTTATTTTTATAGTATTACAGTTCTATATACTATTGCTACTGTAATTGGGATTGTCTTCACAGACATGGTGTGTGTGGGAGGTCACATCTGCTTTCCACATGTGTGCCATTGGCTACTGACAGACATCCTAAGGACATCATAATAAAGTACTGCTGCTAGCACATACTGCCCCTGTCGACTGCAGCAGAGATATTGGCCAATATGTGTGGACATTCTGACACACTCTGTACAGTCCAGAGGTATACACAGAACCCCTTAGTGCAAGACATGTGCACCATGCCTGACAATATGGATGTTAACAGCCATGTAGATGGGTATAACGCATAACAACTGGTATACGTATGCCACCATAGGTTATGCATTCACACACCCCTGTCTAGCCTGACACGTATTAACCACTGGTACAGGGGTGCCATGGCTACATACTTCCCGCTAGATATTGACATACATCTGTACAGCATCCCACTGCTCTGTCTGACATACATGACTGTTAAGGGAGGCCCAGCAGCAGTACATCTGGCAAGTATCTGCACATGACATCTCACTGGATAAGTACACTAAGCTGCTAGGCATGTAACAATGCACTGTGCAGGCTACAGGCAGACTGGTTCAACACTGGCCTACATCTCCTATTTGGAAATGCACATGTACCTGCATATATAGCAGGCTTTGCAGGCATGTCACAGCAGAGGGTAAGATACACCTGTGTGAAAGTACATAACCACAACCAATGAGAACACAGCCACAGCCACATATGGCAAGCTAGTATAATATTACAATATATGGACTATATGTTCAACACCATCCTCATATGCACCACTCACACACTAACCCTACATATACTGGGCTGCTACACAGTTTGGTCTGATGGCTGACTGTGGTATGGGACATGTGTGTGTATAGCCCTACAAAACATGTAAGCCAATATGGTAACATACAGTGGAGCAGCATTTAACATGAGATAGGATGGAAAGTAGGATGATGACAACTACCACAGTCTGTACACAGGCCAAGGTACATATTAACAATACACACACTGTCGACATTCACCATAAGTAGACAGACCTCAGTACTGTACAAACAACCACAGTATGTCCAGGTTATGTCATCAAATATAACTCCTACTGTACATAACATGTGTAGCAGTCTGCTATCTCACTGGCTTGTTATCAGATATGATGACACTAATTATGGTGTACAGCACATATGCACCTCTTCATGCACGACATATGTACAAAGGTTGACAGAGTTGTGGCTGGAAGCACATACACAGGGCCAATATTGAAATGTTGCTGTGATAACCTCATACATTTACTGTTGTAAGAGGGTTTGTTGCAACATATGTCCTATGAGGGATATGTAGTCAGTAACTGTCATGGCCTTCTCCATCTACAGACTGCAATCCTCACACTACCTTCTGCAGTCCACACATAGATGCTCCATGGGTAACACATGAAACCAAAGGCACAACACACTGCCCAGTCTGCAGATGACCCTGCAGATGGGGATTCCTCATAAAAATAGAACTGACATGGCAGGTATTGAGACATGTAGGACAGCCATATCCACACACACACTGTTAAACCAACATGACTCCAAATGCAGTATAGCAACCCTTACAGTCTGTAGTCAGGTCAGGCACATCCCCCTCCTATGTGTTGCCGTTTCAACTGTGCATGTTGTTAGAGGTAAATCCCCAATATATCTGAGATGCTGTTTGCCAAACAACAGATCTAGTTCCTGCTGACAGTGAATGAAAAGGGCCAACACCAACATGATGTTCCTAGATATTTGAGTGTGCTTCCATGCAATTGGCTATGGGAATGTTACCACAGCTGTTCCACATGCAATCAGCTAAGGGAGGGCTGCAATTCATGCAGATGCCATCAGCTGATCATGAGCATCACTTAAAATATACACGCTGCTGCCTAAGCAAAGCAGGTATAGGTCAACACATCCACCAGAGAGGGAGTGGGAGAGGCAGACAGAGGCAAAGACAAGTCAGGGAGGTGTGAGAGAGTAAAACCTAAGCATATTTGTGTCACACACCTACCAGCACAGGGTATCAAACCCCTGACGACTATGTTGTGCTATCACAGTTCTATGCAGTTATTGGATGTGCCACATGGGTTACCTGTTGTGGAGCCCTCATTACATATATGTGATGGTTAGTGACATCTGCAGTAGGGATACGGTAGCTATACGGCAGGTGATGTACACGTGCCTGTCCGCATGAATAGGTGCCAGTATCAACACAACCACACTCTCACAGGGATGCACACACATTGACACACTTAGCAGGGCCAGGATTACAATTCATCAGCAGTGGGATTGCCGCAACACATCACTGTGCAGGTATCACATGCACCACACGGGTCATACGGAGGTTGTATGGGCAAGGATTTTGGGGAGGTGTCTGACATCAGAGAGCATGCTTCCTTATGCCAATGGGGGTTGTAGTGAGTGTGGATGTGAACATACGCACCATACAACACACACACAAACACACAGGGTGCCAGTACTGACATGCATAAGTGCATGTCTGCACGGGTGTGTGGTGGTCGACTGTGCCAGGCGGCTATACAAGGCTAGGCGATGGGTATACCTTGGCATCAGGCCACATGACAATGGTCTGCATTGTGGCTCAGGGCTGTAGTATCTGCATTTGCCCACACAGGTGGGTATTGCATCCCCCATCCAGTCACCTGGGTGACTATTGTGTGTGGCCAATGCTGTGCATCACTTGCCATGTATGTGTTCCTTAGTCCATGACATTGACGGTGTCTGGGATGTGCACAACTCCCACATGCATGTACAGTGACATGTGGAACTGCACCTGGGGTGTCTGGCCCATGTTGTGAACACAGATTATCATCAGATGTGCCAGTCTTGCCCACCTGTGGTGGGAAATGGTAATGGGCAGCAGGTTTACCCTGCACCTACATTGATAGCATGCTAACAGCATTCCCTGGTGTCAGTGGCGTCTGTCCCTACAGGGCATGTTGTCAAGCATGGTATGTCCTTTGTGGGTCAGATGTGGTGGCACCACAGGTGTTGCAGGTGTCCATAGGGGAACATGGGGTAGGTGCACTGTCTGCATGTATGTGCATATTGGACAGATGGATAGGGTGCCATGCCCTCTGCTATCACTCCATAGTTACTATCAGTGGCCAATATGCGGTGTACTACCCACATATTGGCTGTTGGCTAGGCATGTGTGTGTGTATAAGACATGGGTTGATAGTGTGCTCTGGGTAATACTGGGGTTGCTAACTGTGATTGCCTGGCCTTTATGTCACATGTATGGGTATGGCTTTGCACCCCAGCCTCTCAGCTATTTCACATCTGTTATCCCTGTATGGTGGACATTGTGATATATAGTAGGGCCACCATATAAGAAATATGCAAAACCCGCTCCACATTGGCCACAGGTGTCACACACTCACAACCACCTCCACACAGGATACGAGTTATAAACACACACACCTGTCATGACTGGGAGTAGAACCCCTACCTATCTAGATTATTACACTACAGCACTATGCAGGTATAGTACACTTCACAGAGATTACTGGAGTACTCCTTTCCCAAAGGTGTATATCACATTGGATGACATCAGCAGAATTGCCAAAGTAGGACATTTGAATTGTAGTGAGCATGACTAGCCTAAAATGCATTGCTGCCTACACAATGACACACGCACACATAAAACATCCACAGCCAACATTTGTGGGTATAGAACCCCTAACAGAGATCTATATCACACTACAGCATGTAGCTGTTAAAGGACACACCACGGGGATTACTGGAAAACCCCTTCTCCAAAGATGTATTTCACAATCAGCACAGCTCCTCGTGGTCCTGCAGAGTGGTACAAGCAGCAGAGAGACAAAAAAGAGTGACTTTTACCAGATAAAGTATTTTTTCTCTGCCTTTGCATTAGCAACTGCTTATTCTCGCCGAAAAGCGAGTTTCTAACTGCTCTGTTACCTTTAAAAGCTTGTTATTGGATTTTTACTGTACCTGTACTTTAAAAGTTGTTTTTGTGTTAATTTAACTGTTTAGGCTGCCCGACTCAAGTGCGCTAGCCTGTGTAAAGCATTTACAGTGTTTTCCTGTTAATTTCTGCTACTGTTCTGCAAAAAAGAAAAAAATATCCTTGTTTCCCACCTTTTCTGAGCTAGAATAGTCCAGATTTCAGGTTTTGCTAAATTCTGGGCTTTGGTATAAGTTCCTGTGTTGCCCATATCCTTACTTGGATAGGAGGAAGCTTCTCTGTTCACCAGTGGGATCTTTGAGCAGCCTATCGGTCCCTGGAGGAGTGGTCTCAGCCCCGAAACTAGTTGATTATTGGCCATTTTGGGCTAATTCCTAGCTCTTTCAAGTTCCCTCCATTAAAACCCACTTTTGCGCTATTTTGCACATAGCGCAACATTGTGCAACGTATTGCAGTGTCCTTTTAACTGTTTTAAACTATTCCCGGCTCCACAAAGTCTGCTCTTCAAATTTTCCCTTAGAACCACTTAAACTCTCAAGGAAAGCACTCTACTTCCCTCTTACAGTCCAACACTTACTCTAGATTCTCAGTAAATCTTTTGAACTACTCAAACTCTTCAGCAAAGCTCTCTACTTTCCTCCTACAATCCAGCACTTGCCTCAGCTTCACAGTAAATGCAAATAAACTATGAGCACTTACTCCCTCATACAAAACAGTAGTAATAGGCTTCGGATTTTCCCATAAACCAATTTTTAAAACTCTCCAGGCATGTCCAAAGCGCAGTTTCAGTCATACTCTCTGGTCCAGCTGGTGAACCTGGGAATCCTAAGGCAATGTTACAATTGCCTCATGTACACAGACAACCCCCTCCTCCTACCATCAACCTCTAATGTATGCGAGAGATGCAACTATACAGCCAAACTGGAAGCTAAGCTCTCTCAACCCAAGACTGGTGCTGCCAGTCAGGAGGAGAAGGTAAACACACGCACTTCAAAACCAGTCACACATAGACTAATCACACCTGAAAACATGACACATGAACCCACAAAGACATACTCGGAGGCCCTAAATAAAAACTTGCCAAAACAACATAGACCTCCTAAGCAGACAGACAAGCACTCACTACTCAACATTAACCATACACATACCCCACATAGTCAGTGTGCCACACAGTCACAGCCCTTAAGGCCAAATAACACCCCTAATACACTAGTAATAGGTGACTCTATCGTCAGGCACACTGACGTCCCACTCACCAGACTGAACAAGGAGAAGGCCACTGTAAGTTGCCTGTCGAGTGCCAGGATCCGCCACATAACTCAAGCACTCAGGTCACTTCACAGCAAGTACAATTATGACTCTGTCATTGTCCATGCTGGTGTAAATGACTTGAGACGTACCTCCCTGGACTACATGAAAAGAGACATAAAGGAGCTCTCTGATCATGTAGCCCAGGCCGGTATGACCCTGACCCTGAGTAGCATCCTGCCCTCACCTAGAATGATGCCACAGTATAGAGACAAAATGATTGACTTCAACAATTGGCTAAGCTACTGGTGTCATTCAAAGGGGATCCAGTGTTTGTCAGCCTGGTACGACATGCTAGACAAGCCACATTGCTTCGCCAGGGATGGCTTGCACCTGTCACCCCTGGGCTTTCGAATACTGGCCAAGGTTCTTGCCACCCCCATAGTGCCTTTTTTAGGCAAGGCTCAAAAGACAAATCCACCTCCGTAGACGATACAAAAAATAAAAAACTAAAGGTAATGCTACTCAACGCCAGAAGTCTAAACCTAAATATGCACACACTCGAGGCACTCCTCACTATGGAGCAAATCGATATCTGTGCAGTGACAGAAACCTGGTACAAGGCTCCTGAGAGCACCCCAACATTACCAGGATTCAACTCATATCATACTTTTCGGCTACAAAACTCGGACAAAAGCACCAAGGGAGGGGGTGTATCCATCTTCATCAAGGACACCCACATCTCCTGATTAGTGGCATTGCATGAAACATCGGAAACAATTCATGTGCAACTAACAGTGGGCAAAACTGCCTTTCAACTCATAGCCTGCTATAGATCACCCTCTCTGTCTCAGGACCCACACGTGGCCTTCCTGAGAACACTAGAGAATATGAAGATCCTACCAAACACCATAATATTGGGAGACTTCAACTACCCAAACATCAACTGGATAAACTACTCGAGTCCAAACTCATTTGCCCAACGGTTTCTAGAATTCATCAACTCAAACGCCATGGAACAACTAGTCACTGTTCCTACAAGAGGGGAAAATACACTAGACCTAGTCATTACAAACATAAGGGATCATTGTTCCACACCAGAGGTAAATCCCTCATTGGTGTGATCAGACCACAAACTGATCACAATAGACATCCACATCCCAACCCCACCCCCAGCCAAGGAAACCACAGTGAAAAAACTCTCAAAAACAAACTTCACTCTCCTCAAGACAGAAGTAGAAAACTTCAAAGCCCCTGAGAAACTGGAAAATGTTACCCAAACTGCAGAATCCTATGTGAACGCACTCTATATGCACCTACAGGAATGCATGGATCGTGCCATCTCAAGTAAAACCAAGGCTCACTCCTCCAAAAATAGAAGACCAGTCTGGTGGACCCCAACCATAAACAAGCTATACAACAAAAGGAGGAGACTACTACATGACAGGGCCAAAACCCTAAAAGGGAAGGCATCCCCGATCAGTATTAGCAAAAAACTTCGCTCCACCATATAAGCCTGAAAGGCAAACTTCGAAAGAAAAATTGCCAAAGACTCCAAAGATAATCACAAGGCATTCGTCAGTTACGTCAGGAACCTGGGAGGAAACACCCAGATCTGCTCAAAGCTAGTACAAAACGGCACAAAATACACGGAACCGACTGAAATTGCCAACATTCTGGCTGACAGGTTCAGTGCAAACCCCCCCCCCCCAAAAAAGGGCCTGTGTTTATCTCGGATGAATGTAGTCCCCCAGATATCTCAGACACACAGGTAAAAGCAGCCCTCTCCAAAGCTAAAACACAGCATCTCTGGGACCGGACGGAATACCAGGCTGCATCCTGCATGAGCTCCAGGAAGAACTAAACCCCCACTTAAATTCATTATTCCAACTCAGCCTTAAAACAGGTTATGTACCCAAGGAATGGCATACAGCAACAGTGATCCCTCTCCACAAGGGTGGCCCCACAATGGATCCTGGGAACTATCGGCCCATAAGTCTGACTAGCCTAATTTGCAAGGCTATGGAGTGTATCATTATGGATCTCATAAACAAAGACATCGGGAACCTCCAGACACTGGACCCTACCCAGTTTGGTTTTGTTAAAGGCAGATCCTGCCTCCTAAACATGGTTGACTTTTTTTAAACAGTCACCAAAGCCATAGATGAAAGAAAGGCTGTCCACACTGCCTATCTGGACCTCGCTAAGGCTTTCAACACAATACCTCACTCTGGAATCATAAACAAACTAACCAGCTTAAACATCAACCCATATGTCACAAGATGGGTTGCAAACTGGCTTACGGATAGAACGCACGTGGTCACGGTTGGAAATGCCATGTCCGACTCTAAACCTTTTACAAGTGGAGTTCCACAGGGCTCAGTCCTGGGGCCCCTCTTGTTTGGTATATACTTCTCTGAAGTACAGGCCAGCACAAAAGGACTGTGGCTTACCAAGTTTGCTGATGATTGCAAACTGGGAGCCATAATAGACTCCCCGGCCGACACAAGCATCCTCCAAAAGGGTCTTACGGAGACAGATGCCTGGTGTCAAAGCCATGGCCTCAAACTTAACATCGAAAAATGCATAGTCATCCCCTTTGGGAAAAACAAGGTGCCCACTAATTACCACATAGGAAGTAACCCACTAAGTACAGAAGAAGTAATAAGGGATCTGGGGACCCAGGTCGATAGTAACCTCTCCTTACCAATCACATTGCCAAAATAGTCAGAAAATCCTTCTATATTACCCATCTTATAACTAAAGGGTTCTCGTCTAGATCTAGAGAGGTCATTGTGCCCCTATACTCATCACTCATCAGACCCATAATTGAGTACAATGCCCCATTTGGGATGTACCTTACTAGTCACCTGCAGCAGCTGGAGAGACCCCAAAAGTTCCTTACCAAAAGGATCATGGGCCTCAAACAGTTGCCCTATGCAACTAGGCTAAAGAAACTACAGCTCTACTCAGTTGCTTACCACCTGCTCAGAGGTAACCTCTGCCTGACTTACAAGGCCACGTTCAACCCAGAATTAATGGACATGCTCCACCTTAAAAAAAACAAATCCATTAGTGCCACACGCTCCTTGGACTTAAACCTCAGCACAGCAATAAATAGGACATGCTGGAGGGATAGATTCATATCCCAAAGGCTTCCCACACTCTGGAATAAAATCCCAATTCACGTAAGACAAAGCCCCTCACTGGCCCTCTTCAAGAGAAATCTTGATGAGTGGATGGGAAACCGTAAGTTTGCACCTGGGAGCACTCCAGTGGCGCTACTGGACAGAGGCTCTAGAAGTTAAATTATAAGGGTGGAGAGAGCCAAGCACATTTTCGGCTAGGCTTATAAATGCCCTAGGGCAGATAGCCTAGTTTAAACCTATGAATCTATCAGTAGGATTGGCAAAGTAGAGCATTTGAAATGTACTGAGTGTGACTAGCCTATAATGCATTGGTCCATACACAGACATTGTAACACACACAAAACATCCAGAACCGCCATGGGTGGGGATGGAACCCTACCACAGTTCTAAGTCACACTACAGTAGTACGCAGTTTCGCCACATGCTGTGGAGATTACTGGGTTACAACCTTCCCAGAGGTGTATTTCTAGATGGGTGACATCAGCAGCCTTGCCAAAGTTGAGTATATGAATTGTAGGGAGTGTGAGTACCCTAAAAAGCATTGCTCTCTACACAGACAGACAGACACACACACACTTGCCATGTCTGGGATTAGAACACCTAACTACTTTATCACACTACAACAGTATGCAGTTACAGGATGCGCTACAGAGATTACTGGGCTACAACCTTCCCAGAGGTGTATTTCTAGGTGGGTGACATCATCAGCCTTGCCAATGTTGAGTATATGACTTGTAGGCAGTGTGAGTACCCTAAAAAGCATTGCTCTCTACAAAGACACACACACACACACACACACACACACACACACACACACACACACACACACACACACACACACACACTTGCCATGTCTGGGATTAGAACACCTACCTAACTACTTTATCACACTACAGCAGTGTGCAGTTACAGGACACGCTATAGAAGATTACTGGGCTACAATCTTCCCAGAGGTGTATTTCTAGGTGGATGACATCAGCAGCCTTGCCAAAGTTGAGCATTTGAATTGTTGGGAGTGTGACTACCTTAAAAAGCATTGCACTCTACACAGTCAGACAAACACGTACACACAAACACACACAGTTCCCAAGTCTGGGATTAGAACTCCTACCTATCTAGTTTATCACACTACAGCAGTACGCAGTTATGAGACACACCACGGAGATTACTGGGCTACAACTTTCCCAAAGGTGTATTTCACATTAGATGACCTCAGCAGGCTTGTCATAGTAGGGCTATGGGGAAGGCAGTGTGTGTGCATGGGCCATAACCCATTCATCTAGGGGTTGACACACCACATGCGGGCACACACAGGGTCATATTTCACAGGTACGTGTATACAGCTGCTAAATGACTACTTCCTTATACAGTCATGTTGCACAGCTGGCACGTGCACCACACAGTCTGTAATACTGACAGATACTGGTGGCTAGTATCTGCAGTGAGTGACATCTGCACCTGATGTGTTTGGGCCCTTTGGCTGTGTGTTGGGTGGGACAGGCCTGGATGGCTCCTTGTCACAGTCACCCTCTTCCACACATCTATGTCCATCTACCTCTGGCTTATTATAGTGTGTTGTCCTTACATATATGTCTGTATTCTGATCCACTGTGTGTACAAGGCATGAGTGGTGCATACTGATGAGTGTCTGCACTAACAACTGTGACTGCCAGATATGTCTGGTCCACTAGTGTTTGCAGACATGGCCTTCATGTGTTTAATTGTGTGAGCATGCCCAGTATAACCTTTCAGTATGTTGTTGACTGACAGTGACTTCATTTCTCTAAGTGTGTGAGCATGCCCAGTATGGCCATCTGTATTGCATGTGTGGATCAAGTCCAGGTAGTTTGTACTGCAGTGCTGACCTTTGTGTTGTACACCGACAGGTAACATACTGTCTCTGCAGGGTATCCATCGATCATAGGTTCATAGGTTCATAGGTAGGTACTAGGCTATTGGCCCTAAGCCCTATATAAGCCGAGCCAAATGGTACCCTGGCTTTTGCCACCCAAGAAAATTATTTTCCTGTGACCCTTTCAAGCAGAGCCACAGAAGTGATCCCCGGGGTGTATTTCCTATCTCCCATCCAATCATCAAGTTTTTCTTGAAGAGTGCTAATGAGGAGCTTTGTTTGATATAAATAGGTAGTTTGTTCCAGAGTATAGGAAGTCTCTGAGACAGGAATCTATCCCTCCAGCATGTTCTGTTTATTGTGGTGACAAGGTTTAGGTCCCTAGACCGTGTAGCTCGGAGGGGTTGATGTAGACCCTACTCCGCTCACAGAGTGGTACTTTGATGCATATGTGGGTGCTGTCTATTGCACCCACTACCTCAGTGTATTCTGCTATTTGGTGGAAGAGATGCATATTGCTGGCCAACGCCTCATGGGTGTTGGGGAAATATACGTGATCACCGACATGTGCTGACATGGCATCCAGGAACTGGTGGAGTACCCTGGATGCTGATGCCTGTGAAATCCCCATCATATCCCCATTTGGCCTTTGGAAGGTACCTGCAGCTAGTATTCTTAGGCCTACACATACCTTGGTATCCACTGTGATGGGTTCATCTCTGTTAGTTCTGTGTGTCAGGCGTGGCCGGCACAGCTCAACAATTTGCTGTAGGAGATCCCTATCCACCCTGTAGCTCTCCACTATCTCCAGCTCATGTAGCCCTATGTAGGTTACCCTGGGTCTGTACACCCTTCTCTGTCTCCTCACTGTGGGTTGCTCGGCAGCATTCACATCCTCACCACCCTCAGCCTCTTCCACAAGTTGTATGATAGCTATTGCAGCCCCTAACATTTTGCTGCTGTGAGTGTTAAAAGTTCCCCGCTTGTTTACGGTGGTGTAGAGTGTGGGAAAAAACAGAGAGGGAAGGTGTTTACTTAGGTTATAGTAGTGTTCTGGGCTGGTCTGGTCTGCTGCCTGTGTAATTGGCTGATTCTGATACATTTCACCTGCCAGTTAAGCTAGTTCTTCTTGATTACCTTCCTACTGCTGTTTTCCCTTTCCATTGCCTTCTTGTTTAAGCCCATGTGCGCACCTTGCAAACAGAGTGCTCAAATGTGCACACTGTTGCTATTTCCAGGTTTAACCTCTTTTTTATTCCTGTAAAACCCGGTGCGTGGTGCGCACACCCACTTAGGCTTTGTGAAGAGTGCTAAGCAGGTTTATACACACCCCCTAGCTTAGCTATGTTAAGCTAGGAGCAAACCCGAGCCACAGAGCTCCAATCCGCTTACAGTATGCCTGACACCCCCCCCCCCATGATGGCACCTAACTCCTAGGCTTGCACCAGGCTATTCCTACTCTTACACTTTTGGGACCTGACTCACATGCTGGCGAAAACTGAGATTCACTATCCTTCCCTTCATTTGCATAGGATTGCCTGCTAATGCATAGTTACATGTCTCACACTGAACCTCCCCCCTTAGCAACCACTACTCACTGGCCAGATTGTCTTCTGCCTGCAATTGACTTGCATGGCAGAATACTGATTTTAGTTAGAATGCTTATTTTAGGTTTATTTTATTATTTTCCCCCCAATCCTATTTACGCGCCGCTGCCCTACACTTAAACGGCCGAGATTGGCTAAAAAATAAAAGTTGATTTTTTTTATTTTTTAAACTGTTTGCAGTGCCAATGGCCTTACACTTGGCTATTGGCAGGCTTACTACATGATATGCAGCCTTTATTTGTTGGTGTCATAGCTCAGTTTTGGATTTTGCAGAAATGTACTCGGTTACTAACCGAGTACATTTCTGCAGATTGCACTAGTCTTGCACGGACTGTTGCAAGCTTCCTGGATTGCAAAATCACCTCATTTGCATGGATTTCACCTGCAAATGGGGTGATTTGCATACCAGGTCTTAGTCTGTGCAAGATTAGTGAGGAGCGCTCGTGCACGCCCCTGCAGGCTTTTCCTGGATCGCACGGCAGACATATTGCCTGCTAGAGCTCCTGCACTGGTCCTGCACGCCATGCAGGGTATAGTGAATCCGGGGGCCTGTCCATGTCTTTGGGCTAGTACCATAATATTGGGATAGTGCCTGTCCATTATTTAGGGCTAGTACCATAACAGCATCATGGTGACTATCCATGCCTTAGGACCAGTGCCATAACATTGGGGATCATGAGTGTCAATGTTTTAGGGCCAGTATCATGACAATGAAATGTTGACTATGCACACCTTAGAGCTAGTACCAAAACAATGAGTTGGTGGCTGTCCATATGTTAAGACCACAGTCGTAACACTGAGATAATGACTGTCCATGTCTTAGAGCCATTACCATAATACTGAAAAGGTAACTGTCCATATCTTAGGGCCAGTAACATAGTAACATCACAACTCTTTGTTTTGGGGCCAGTGTCATAACACTGTAATGCTGACTCCCATGCTTTGAGGCAGTACTATAGACTGAGATGGTGACTGTCCATGCCTTAAAGCTATAGCATAACACTGGGATTGTGAGTGTCCATGCCTTAGGGCCAGTGACATGATATTGATATGGTGGCCGTCCAAGCCTGAGGGCCATACATTAACACTGAGATTGTGACTTGCCATGCTTTGTGCTCAGTACTATAACAGTGAGATGATGACTATTACCATAACACTGAAAAGGTAACTACCCATATCTTAGGGCCAGTAATATTATAGTAAGATTGTGACTCTTTGTTTTGGGACCAGTACCATAACACTGCAATAGTAACTCTCCATGGTTTGAGGCAGTACTGTAACAGTGAGATGATGTCTGTCCATGCCATAAATCTATAGCATAACACTGAGATTATGAATGTCCATGCCTTAGGTCCAATGCCATGATATTGAGATGTTGGCCGTCCAAGCCCTTGGGCCATACCTTAACAATGAGATCATGACTTGCCATGCTTTAGGGCAAATACTGTAACACTTTGATGATGACTCAGATGATGATGATATTACTTATGGCCGTACTTTAACATTAAAATGGAGGCCGTTTTTTTCTTAGGGCCATTCCTGTAGCATTAAGATAGTATGCCCAAGTGGTTCCCATTGCTGCTTTAGTTCTCTTTTACTTTGTCTCTTACATCAGCATTCCTTCACTGATTTGCTTATACTATATTCTCAGTGCTGATCGCTGAATACGTTTTTAACACGTTCTAATTAAAAAAATATTCATTATTTGGCTATAAAAGCTTTGTGTGCATATTTTTTACAAGATTTAATTAAATCAGCCACTCAAGAAAATATTTTGGTCCTAAGTTAAATACTTTGATCTCCATAGGTATTAAAATATTTTGAGTGTGACGTGTGCCTTAATTCAGTTGGACATGTATACTGATATCTCTTAAAACAGCATGTAGCTCTGCTTCTGTGCTTGCATAATCTGGTTTGAAACCTAAGCTACTTTTGTCCCCTGCCAATATGTAACAAGTGGTTTCTTAGAATCAGTACTGCACATTTTCCTGTTACTTTAAGGCACAGACCCCCTCCTATGAGCATTCAGAAAGATACTTAGAAGTCAATAAATTTACCTGTAAAATTGTGAAGAATTAATAGTTGTAGCCAGTGAGAAGATTTCAGTAAATTTACAATATGGCTATATAAACACAGGACAGAATAAAATTCAGAGCATATTTTGTTTGGAAACAATAATTAGTACCGCCTATCTTTCAAAGCAAAGATCTTGGCTGAAAGAAGGCAGTATTCAGGCTTGACACATTGCGGAATTTCAGAAGTATACAGCTATCACTTGTATCACTCTGTAATATTATGAAAGAAGGAAAGACCCAAGTTTGTGTTCCATTATCCTCTGCTGACACATCATCTTCAGTGTATTCCTTTACATGTCCCTAGTCTATATCCTGTGCCAGCTGTCAGTCCTGGCTGTTTAGTTGCTCTCTTTCATTTATTAGTTTCATTAATTTAGAGAGCATAGTTTGTGGTGGATTGTCCCATGAAGCTTGGCAGCTATACAATGTAACAGGATAGGTGTAAGTTCTTGCCTTCACATGCCCCAAATGATTACCTCATTGTATGTCTAATTCTAATGCAGTATTATTTTTGCTGCCTTCTGTTATTTTTTTATATTTTCTTATTCACTAAAAGAATTTTATTGAAATTATTTATCCCCTTAGTCAAGGTTCTGCCAAACAAGATACAAAAAAAGACAACATGAGTCTGATACACAATATATGTTCACATTGCCTCAATTTAAATAAGTGACATCTTTGGGTCACTGAGTTTACTTCTTGAATGAACATGCCAACTCACTGAGCACATGCTGCAGAGAAAGAGTGATGAAGATAATCACAGGTCATAAGTGTTAGAATGTTTTTTTACCACTTCAAATGTTTTTGCAGCACATAAACTGTCTGAAAGCACCCTTGGTCAAAATTAAAACAGAGGAAAAGCTGTAATTCTTGAAATGGGTGACTGAAACAAGAAAGCAGGTACAAGTTCCCAGCATTATTCAATCCCACCGAATAGTGTGGACACAAAAATCTGCTGTGGTCATTTTCTTTCCTTCGCATACCTGTCAACTGCTTAGCACAAAAAAATTGGACAAAACCTGAAATTATGGGGGAACAAAGGCCCAGAAATTGGGACAGATTTAAAATATTATTCTTATAAACTTTAGAAGGTTGCTAGAATAACAGGATTTGTGTTAGCATGCATTTTGTGAAAGATACAAAGTCTTAAACTTAAATGTATGTTATTACTTAGTGACTTCAATCCTTAGTGATTTGCCATAAATCCACAAATTGTATGAGGAACAGAACAAAAATATGAGGCAAAAACATGGACATCCTGAGAAAATCTGGGCAGTTGAGAGGTATGCTCAATTTCTGTCATTTCAGGACTGCAAAAACCTCAAAATATAATTGATTATGTTCATCATTCTCACTGCTGCAGTAGCCTTTAGGCTATATGGGTTATTTCCCTGCCTAGAAAACAGCAATTGGCCAGCTTCGAGAAGCTCTGACTTAACACTACACCTTCACTCTGACTGTTGATTGGCTAGTCCCAAGCACAGAGAAATCAACACTCAAGAGTGTAGATTTCTTTAATACAGTCTTGCTGTCTCAAGAAGAACCATATCCTGGGCTTCACAGGAGCAGCAATTGACTTAGAACTTCATTTAGTTTCATAGGTAGGTACTAGGCTATCTGCCCAAAGGCATTTATAAGCCTAGCCAGAATGTGTTGGCTTTCGCCACCCCCTTAGATTAGTTCCCTGTGCCTCTGTCCAGCAGAGCCACTGAAGTGATCCCGGGGTAAACTTTCTGTTTCCCATCCACTCGTCAAGGCTTCTCTTGAAGAGTGTTAGTGAGGAGCTCTGCCTAATGTATATTGGAATCTTGTTCCAAAGCATGGGAAGTCTCTGGGACAGGAATCTATCCCTCCAGCACATCCTATTTATTGTTGTGGTGAGGTTTAGATCCCTAGAACATGTGGCTTGAGGGGATATGGTTTTCTTTAGGTGGAGCATGTCCATCATTTCTGGGTTGGACATGGCCTTGTATGTCAGGCAGAGATCACCTCTGAGTAGGCGGTATGCAACCGAGTACAGCTGGAGTTTCTTCAGTCGAGCTGCATAGGGCATCTTTTGAGGCCAGTGATCCTTTTGGTGTGGTCTTTCTAGCTGTTGCAGGTGTCTTGTAAGGTACATCCCAAATGTGGTGTTGTACTCTATGATGGGTCTGATGAGTGATGAGTAGAGGGATCTGGATGCAAACCCTTTTGTGATTAGGTGGGCCACATAGAAGGATTTTCTAACCACTTTGGCAATGTGATTATCAAAGGAGAGATTACTATCTACTTGGGTCCCCAGATCCGTTATTACATCTTCCGTATTTAGGGGACTACCACCTATGTGGCAGTTTGTGGGTACTTTGTTTTTTCCAAAGCGGATGACTATGCACTTTTTGGCATTTAGCTTGAGGCCATTATTTTGACACCAGGTATCTGTCTCAGTGAGACCCTTTTGGAGGATGTCTGTGTCAGCCGGAGAGTCAGTTATAGCCCCTAGTTTGCAGTTGTCTGTGAACTTGGTCAGTCATAGTCCTCCCGTGCTTGCCTGTACCTCTGAGAAGTATATGCCGAACAGGAGGGGTCCTAGGACTGAGCCCTGGGGAACACCACTTGTAACTGGTTTAGAGTCGGACCTAACTCCCGCAACTCTCACCAAGTGGGTTCTGTCCGTGAGCCAGTTGGCAACCCATCTTGCGACATAGGGGTTTATGTTCAGGCTGGTGAGCTTGTCTATAATACCAGAATGGGGAATGGTGTCAAAGGCCTTTGTGAGGTCTAGGTAGGCTGTGTATACCACCTTTCCCTCATCTATAGCCTTGGTAACTGTCTCAACGAAGTCCACCAGGTTCAGGAGGCATGATCTGCCCTTAACAAAGCTGAACTGGGTAGGGTCCAGTGTTTGGAGGTTCCCAATGTCTCTGTTAATGAGTTCCATGATGATGTGCTCCATAGCCTTGCAGACCTAGCTAGTCAGGCTTATAGGGTGATAATTCCGGGAGTCTGTCATGGCTCCACCTTTATGGAGTGGAATAACTGTTGCTGTGTTCCCCTCTGTTGGTACATAGCCTGTGGATAGACTGAGTTTGAACAGTGCGTTTAGGTGAGGGGTTAGTTCATCTTTGAGCTTGTGTAGGACGCAGCCTGGGACACCGTCCGGTCCCATTGATGCTATGTTTTTGGCTTTGGAGAGGGCTGTTTTAAGCTGAGTGTCTGTGATTTCAGGGGCTCTACATTCTCCTGGTATGGTTATGGGCCCTTTTGGGGGTGAGAGGGAGGTGAAGTTTGCACTGAACCTGTCTGCCAGATGTTGGCAATATCAGTCGGTTCAGTGCATTTTGTGCCATTCTGCACTAACTCCGAGCAGATCTGAGCATTGCCACTTAGATTCTTGACATAGCTAAAGAATTTCTTGTGTTTATCTTTGGAGTACTTGGCAATTTTTCTTTTGAAGCTAGCCTTGGATGATTTTATGAGGGATCGTAGTTTCTTGCTGATACTGATCAGGGATTTCTTCCCTTCTTGGGATTTTACTCTTTTCTGTACTAGTTTCCTCCTTCTGTTGTATAGCTTGTTTATGGCAGGGGTCCACCAGACTGGTTTCCTTTTCTTGGAGGAGTGAGTCTTGGTTTTGCTTGGGATAGCACGATCCATGCATTCTTGTAGATGCATTAGTAAAGGATTTTGCAGCTTGGACAACGTTATCCTTTAGCGTGGGGGCTTTGAAACTTTCCACCTCGGTCTTAAGTAACATGAAGTTTGCTTTTGAATAGTTTTTCACAGTGGTTTCCTTGACTGGGGGTTGGGGCAGAATGTGGATATCCAGAGTGATTTGTTTATGGTCAGATCTAACCAGCGAGGGGTTGACCTCCAGTGTGGAACACCAGTCGCCCATGTTGGTGATGATCAGGTCCAATATGCTGTCACCTCTGGTGGGAGTGTTGACCAGTTGATCCAGGGTGTTTGAGTTTATAAATTCTAGGAAATGTTGGGCAAGGGAGCTAGTACTTGAGTAGTTCTCCCAGTTAATGTTTGGGTAATTGAAATCACCCAATATTAGGGTGTTTGGTAGGACCTTTATGTTTCCCAGTGTTTCCAGAAATGCGGAATGGGGGTCCTGGGACATGGTGGGTGATCTGTAGCAAGCTACAATTTGAATTGCAGTTTTGCCTGTTGTTAGTTGCACGTGGATGATCTCTGAAGCATCGTGTTATGCCACTAGCCTGAAGGTGTGGGTATCCTTGATGAATATGGATACGCCCCCGCCTTTTGTATTTCGGTCTGGGTTCTGTGGCCGAAATGTATGGTATGAGTTGTAGCCTGGTAGTGCTGGGGTGCTCTCTGGAGCCTTCAACCAGGTTTCTGTTACTGCACATATATTGATTTTCTCCATACTGAGGACTGCCTCGAGTGCATGCATTTTGAGGTTTAGACTTCTGGCATTGAGTAGCATTACCCTCAGTTTTTTGTTACTTGTGCTATTTACGGCGGTGGGTTTGTCTTTTGAGCCTTGCCTAAAAAAGGCACTAAGGGGGTGGCAAGAGCCTTGGCCAGTATTCAAAAGCCTAAGGGTGACAGGTGCAAGCTGTCTCTAGCGAAGCAGCTTGGCTTGTCGAGCATGTCATCCCAGGCAGACAGACACTGGATCCTCTTTGAATGACACCAGAAACTTAGCCAATTGTTGAAATTGATAGTTTTTTCTTTATACCGTGGTATCATTCTTGGTGAGGGCAGGATGCTACTCAGGGTCAGGGTCATACCAGCCTGGGCTATGTGATCAGAGAGCTCTTCCATGTCTCTTTTCATGTAGTCCAGGGAGGTATGGCTCAGGTCATTCACACCAACATGGACAATGACAGAGTTGTATTTGTACTTGTTCTGGAGTGACCTGAGTGCTTGAGTTATGTGGCAGATCCTGGCACTCGACAGGCAGCTAACAGTAACCTTCTCCTTGTTCAGCCTAGTGAGTGGGACGTCAGTGTGCCTGACTATAGAGTCACCTATAACTAGTGTGTTGGGTATGTTATTTTTCCTTAAGGGCTGTGATTGCATAGCACACTGGTTTTGTGAAGTATGTGTTTCATGGTTTGTGTTGGGGAGTGGAGGTTGCTTGGATGTCTGCTTTGGAGGTCTCTGTTGCTTTTGCAGATTTTTATTTAGAGCCTCCGAGTATGTTTTTGTGTATTTATGTGTGTTTTTTGCCGGTGCTGGTTTAATGGTTCACATAGACTGGTGGCGTAAAGCAAGTATTTCCCTTTCTCCTCTTGACTGTCTGATCCAGTCTTGGGTTGAGAGAGCTTAGCCTCCAGTTTGGCTGTATAATTGCATCTCTCGCATGTATTAGTGTTTGGTGGTAAGAGGAGAGGGTTTTCTGTGTACATGAGGTAGTTGTAATATTGCCTCAAAATGCCCAGATTCACCAGTTGGACTGGAGAGTACACCTGAAACTGCCCTTTGGACATGCCTGAATAGGTACAGTGAATTGTTTTACTGATTGGCTGGTAAGGTCGAATAGAGAGTCTTGTCCTTCTGTACAGTATAGGGTGGTCTAGTGCTAGGGTTTATAAGTGCTTGCTATGAGTTTTGAGCAAGTGCTGGGCTGAGAAATGAATGGTTTGAGTGCTTAAGTTGAAAGTTTGTCTCGTTCCAAGGGAAAAATTGAAGAGGAAACTTTGTGGAGCCGAGAATAGTTATAACCTAGCTAACCGGCGCTGCCCATTGCGTAAAACCAGGCAAATGCGGTTTTTATAGCAGGGAAATGAAATAGAAATTAGCCCAAAATGGCCAATAAACTACTAATTTCTGGGCTGATACCACTCCTCCAGGGACAGATAGGCTGCTCAAAGCTCCCCTGTCTCACAGGTGAACAGGGAAACTTCCTTCTATCCAAGTAAGGTATTATGGGCAAACACAGAGACTTGTAACACAGCCCTGAATACAGCACTCACCTGAAAACTGGACTATACTAGCTTAGAAAGGCAGGAAACAAGTGTATATATATATATATATATATATATATATATATATATATATATATATATATATTGTTTTTTTTTCAGAAAATAAAGCAGATACAATTAAAAAAAACACTTTAAATGCACAGAAAAGGATACTTATTGTTATATATCTCAGATCAGAGTTATAGTCAATGCCCCTACTAATAAAGTAGGAAGAAACACAAATACAGTAAAAGCAGATGAATAAAGTGCAATTTTATATATATATATATATATATATATATATATATATATATATATATATATATAAAACAATAGAAAATGAACAGACTGATTTAAGCAAGATACCCAATTAACCAGAGAAAAGCTTAGAACTGAGCCCTGTTCCAGCAGTCTTCAATCAGACATGTTTTAACTGCACACTCCTGCCACTAGGGTGCAGGGGAACCTTCTCCAAAAAAGATGGCGTGGATCAGTGCTCAAGTTATAGAAACAAAGCTAGATTCAGCAGGCCTGAATCTGGTCTATGCTATAGCAACAAGGCACACCAGTTTTAGAAAGAAACAGTTCAAATAAGCAGGCACAATAAGCCTGTGACCAGAAATTCCCAGCTCAGATGGGCAGAATCCAGACTCTCCTCTCACAAGAGTGCAGACCACAAACCTTCTTAATGTAGAATAACTGGCCTGAAGCCCAAGTGCTTAAACCAGAACTAATACACTTTTAAAATAGCAGACACTGAGCCTTCAATCAGCAATTCCCAGCTTAGAAAGATGTAATCTACCCGTCCTGCCACAACAGTGCAGTCCACAAACCTTCTTAATGTAAAACAACTGGTATGAAGCCCAAGTGCTTAAACCAAAAGACTTAGAATAACAGTTACAATTTTATCAGGCTACTACCAAGCAGTAATAAATGCAGCAGAATAAATAAAATTGAGTATTTTAAGAATAGGCAAAAGCAAAATAAAGTAGGGGGAAACACAAATACAGTAAAAGCAGATGAATAAAGTGCAATTTTTTTTGTTGTTAGTAAAGTGCAAGGAGAGAGGAAGGAAGAACCTAAGTAGGTTGGTCTTCTCAAATCTTCTCTCTGTATTAAGTAGCATGAACACTAGACTCAGAATATGATCTCACTGTACTCGGTTAAGTGAGCAAATGAGCTGGACCCAGGAAGAGTGTTCAAATACAGACTTACAGGAGGGGTGGGCAATTCCAGAGCCACCAACACTAACACCAAGACAAGAACTGGGAAGGTGGGTGGATAACTAACTGCAGAGAGACACACAGAACACTATTCAGTGAAACAATTAGGTAACATAAAAAATAAAATACAATACTTTTAAAACTGCAAGTTTGCACTTAGAAGAATAATACACAGTACTGCAAGCTTCTAATGCAGGTGATTGTAGCCAACCAAGTAATTCAGAAATTGAGCATAAAATGAAATCTCAAACTTTGTGGCTAGCACTTAAAGTACAGAGGAAACCCTCTAGACTAACAGTTAAATATCAGGTAAAAAGAAGTGAGAAGACCACAACCCCTTTTTACAGCAGATAGACACACAGCACACTATTCAGTGAAACAATTAGGTAACAGAAAAAAATAAAATACACTGCTTTTAAAACTGCAGGTTTGCACTTAACAGAAGAATAAAACACAGTACTGCAAGTCTGCACTTAACTTCAGCTTCTAATGAAGGTGATTGTAGCCAACCAAGTTCCTGTTGGGAAACCCTTCCACACAGAAATTATTGCCCTTTTAAGAAAAATAATATATATTTTATTTTTAGACTAAAACAGTATTTTCTTTTTAAGAAACATGGTATTTTTTACAGTATTTGCAGTTTCCTGTCAGGACTGCCATTCTTAGTTACTAGTGTCTTTTGAACTAATTGTGGCTATGTTTGTGAGAATTTGTCTACTGTTTGTGTAAACTTTGATTTTTTGGCAAAGGGTGTTTCAGTAGGGATGGGCAGGAACAAATTTATTAGTGTAGGCTTATGCTCACTTTGTGATAACCTACCTGCCATATTGATTTTCTGTCAGTGTGTTCAAGTGTTGGAACAGGATACTGACACGGAATTTGTGTTCTGCTTGTGCTTTTTTTCTTCTGAAGGGACTGGGGAAGGTGCTGTGACTGTAAATGTGCTGCTTGTGAGCACTCAATGCCAATTTACCTCCCCATCGACTCACTCCAGCAACACTTACCACTTTTGGCTCCTCTTCCTCGGCTACATCATGGATACATACTCTGGTCCTACTGGTCCTGCACACACTATACCTAGGAAGAAAAAAAATCACTTACTAAGGAATCTTTGCTTTTGCCAAGTGGGTGATCCTGCAGTGGCACTAGTTGTTCCTGAAACCACTCACTTAATTCTCTGGTTTCCTTTGCGGCAGTAATTTTTGGCCATCACGAAGCAGTGGTCAGCCACATACTCTTTGGATGTTCCACTGTCTGGTATGGGCATTGGTGAACCATCTTCTCTACAACTAGTAGATACTCCAGGAGACACTCTTTGGGGGAACCAGGGCAAGAAACCAATAGACCAGGCAGATGTCTTTCCTCTGAGATGGTCTTCTTCCATAGGATCTCCTATTAAGACAAAACAAAAGATTAAACATTGTTTATCTGAAAAAGTACTTACAGGTCAGAAAGATGAATTTCTTACCTTGGCAAGGCAGGTATTACAAGCAATAAATGCTGATACACAGAAGTGATTGCAGGTGAGTAACCCCTGTAAAGTAATTCCTGAGGAAACAGGGTCTGATGATTCTGACTTTGACAGAGATAGTGGTTCTTCTCCTAGAGTCTCCTAAACCCAACTGTATGATTGTGAGGAAAATATTGATTCTTATCCTTTGCTGTGGAGGAATTTTCTATTAATCGACCCATTGCCAGGATATATAAGGTATTTTATGGGAACAAATAGATATTACCATTGAACCGAGGAGATACTTTAATGTGTTACAAATGGATATACCTCAGTCCTCTCCCATTTCTCCTATACTGCACACCCTGGATGATGTGGTGAATGCTGCCTGTAACCACTCTGATACCCAGCTGTCAGTCCATCAGGATAATAATTTATTTTCTCTCATCTTAGATCTGATCCAACAGCAATTTTAACTGTGTTACATGCTGGCAACAGATTGGTCTTTAACACAAACCCTCCTCTTGGTGACAAAGAAAGCAAGCTGTTGGACTGCATTGGCAAGAGTATGTTTTCCTCTTCCATTTTAGTCTTCAGAATTATGAATTCCCAGGCATATATTTGGATGTTTATGTGTCATATGGGCAATTTGATGGATTTGACTAGCACTCTTCCTACAGAAGAAAGACTTTTTTGAACCAAACATTTTACCCTCTCCCAGGTACCCAAACATGTTTTGAAGAGTATGGTAATTGTGCAGATACTATGTCTGGGGCCACTGCTACTGTTACTGCTACAGTGGACCCTGAGTAGATAAACAAATGTTGGCTGATGAGGTAAAGTCTGGAATCTTAAATTATCCTTTTAATAAGAAGGTATTGTTTGGCTCTTCTACTACCCAGGTTTTCAAATAATAGGTTGAAAAGGCGAAATTGATTCAGGGAGTTAGTAAGATTTTTCCTGCACCCAAATACACATCTTATAAATCTCCCTCCTTTATAAAAAAAAAAGGCCAACAAGCAAGAACAGTCATTTTCTGACAAACAAGGTGTTAAAAAAAGATTGCTGGAGGGGAGAAACAACAAGAAACAGGTTTATTTCAGGAAAAAAGGGACAGACTGTCAGAGGAAAATGACTATGCCAGCATTCTGTCACCTTTCCCTCTCCTCCAGCCAGTATCTCTACAAATCTGTCCCACAAACTGGTCTTCAACAGCCCCTTTTGGCAAAAGAGTGTTTCAGATTCTTGGGTGCTAAAAGTGATGCAGAAGGGTTACAGATGGCCTCCTTTCAGGGGGACTTCCTCCTCACCCGCCGAACCAAACAAAACTTTTTCCTCAGGTTTTTTCAGTCTTTGTACCCATACCACTCAACTGTCCAGATTTTCACAGAATATCTTAATTTTTGCTTTATATTTTTGGTCTGTTCTTCATAAAATTTAGCATATCATTGATCAGAAAAGTGACTAAATAATGGCAGACATTTGAGTTTTTTAGACTTCATACACTTCAGAAAATGCATGTTAATACATAACCAGTTATTCTGTCAAATTTCTAAATTTAAAGAGCAATATTTAAAAACTGTCCCTATTTTGAGAGTTTGCCCCCCCCCCCATTATTTATGGCTTTGTCGAGATTTCTTATACCAAGAAGTTGAGAGGTGTAATTATACAACAAGGAATCATAGAACTGTTGCCCTTAATTCAAAGGAGCAAAGGTTTTTATTACAGAATGTTTATGGTGCCAAAGAAAGAGGCCTCTTGGAGACCAGGACCAGCTCTTTCATTTTTAATTCTGTATGTGAAAGTACCAAAATTCAAAATGTTGGCCTTACAGAAACTTTCATTCCTTCCATGAGTTACTCGGTAACTCTCAGATTAAGAGATGCTTACTACAACATCCCCATAGCCACACACCAAGAAATTTCTAGGGTTTTCTGTTATGGGTTACATTATTAGTTCTCTGCATTACCCTTTAGATTATCTACAGCACCAAGGGTGTTGACAAAATGCCTATTTCCAGTCATAGCCTATTGCTGACTAAATGGCAGTCTAATTTTTCCTTATTTAGATGACTTACTTATCTTTGCAAAGTCTTTATCCAGATGTCAAGAATCATTAACTTGGGTTATGTCTCTTTTGACCAATGTGGCGTACCAGATAAACATTGCAAAATCTTCCTTGACTCTGTTTCACAGTATTGTTTTTCCTGGCTGTCTTCTAGATATTTCTTTTCAAATGGTCTTTTTAACACAAGAGACAATGAACTTTTAACTGGAATCTTTCTCCAGTCAGTTTCAGACTCCTGCAAGAGACTTTTTCGGGCTCCTAAGATTCATGGCTTTTGTGATTCTTATGACTCCCCTAGCCAGGTAATACACGAGAAAGATGTAGTGGTTTCAAGAACACATGGAACTTAGCATTTGCATTTTCTGGAGTATAAAATTCCAGTTTTGGATTTTATAAAAAGGGAACTGCATTGGTGGAGACAACAGATTTGAGTGAACCAAGGTCTCCCCTTCTATCCTAAGACCACAAACCAATCTGTCACCACAGATGCATCAGATTTTGCTTGGGGAGCAGTTTCCATGGGGGCAAAGGTACAAGGCCTGTGGAGTCTTTTAGACAGACTAAAGCACATCAGCATAAAGTAGGTGATGGCTGTGATCTATGGTTTGAAGTCTGTCTATTACCTATGGTTCCCAGGATCTCTAGAAGTGATTACAGACAATACCACAGTCATGTGGTACATATACAAGCAGGGAGGTTCAAGGCTGTACACCCTATGCAGGCTGGCTTTGATGGCTTGGAAGTTAGCTCTTCAGCATTCTTTAACCCTCTATGTATCTTACATTCAGTGAGAGCAGCACATAGTGGCAGACAAACTGAGCAGGAATAGGACAGACCCTCACAAATGGAAATTGAATGAGGGGGGGTCTTTCAGGAACTGATCCTTGTTGTGGAAAATACCTCAAATATCATATCTGTCTCCATTCAAAAGAGACAGTTACACAAATTTTTCTCCAGGTCTCCTTGCAAGCAGGCCTGGAAAACAGTTACATGATCATTCCCTTGGAAGAGAATGTTAGTTTATTGGTTTCCACCTTTTCCACTGGCATTCAGGGTAATTCTGACGATTCAAAAGGATAATCCACAAATTAGTGTGGTGACCCCCTTTTGGGCCAGATAGCATTGGTTCTCCCTCCTTGTGGAATTTCCAAGATCAATTACTACACGCTTTGTCAAAGACTGGATCTACTCACAACATACAGGGGAGTTTGATACACCCTAATCTCAATCAAATTCACCTGACTGCCCGGATGAGTTAATTCTAATACATTTTAGACACTTATTTCATGATGAAGTGCAAGTACTAAAGGAGGCAAGAAAGCCTGCAACTAGAAAATCCTGTATTGACTAATGAAAGCAATTTTTCTACTTGGTGTCTAACCAATAACTGGGTCCCATCAGGAATTTGTACAACTGGTGTTGAAATATTTGTCTGAGTTACATTCTTTTGGCCTCTCTTATTCCTGTATAAAAGTTCATCTTGTGACTATTTCAGCATGTCTGCCTACGGATCCTCTTCTTTCTTCCCTGTTTGTGGTAAAACAGTTTCTGAAAGGAATTTTGGTACTTTTCCGTTATCGGGGCAACAGCTGTAATAAGCACTTGGAAAGTTAGCATGCACTTGCAAAGATCACACTGCTGCTGATGTGGGAATTTATTTCATGCAATTAAAACTAAAACTTTGTGCGACAGTCACATCAGAGCTTCTGTCTAAGTTGCAGTCAGTAATGAAATAACTGCATTTTCCTGTAAGTATACGGGCCCAGGTTTCAACAGCCTTTACACCCCTACTTGTATGATTCAAAGTGAAATCCCCTTAATCATCACCAAAAATAGTATTGCGCATGCCTCCAGCACAGTGTCACCTTCTGTCGTGTACATGCAGCTTTGTGCTTCTACAAAATGAAAATAAACTGCATTAGCTCAAGACAGTCCATGATAGTATTGTTAAGAAAATGTTTTATTTTTCAGCCTCCGAGCTCTCATTATCTGGTTCTAAGATTTTTTTAAATTTATTTAGCTAAAATCTGATTAAAATAGGCTTTCTTATTTTAGCATGCAATATCATATAGCAAATGACAAGGTAACAATTTACGAACATTCCAGGTTCATCAGTGTCTCCTTGTTTATTTTATTTTATTTCACAAAATGTTTAGTTTACTTCCTTATCTCTCATGGTGATCCCAAGCATAATAAGTGTTCTGCATACCTCATCACATCCAATCCATTGCAGAATCAACGTGTTACTTGCAGATAATGTTTAGCTATGATCCCAATGCCTGCATCAGGGATGTTGTGCTTAGTACCTGAGCTACATTTAAAATTGCTGCTTTACATTGATCTCATTGAATGGTTTAGTATGGGATTTGGTATGTATGTGTCTTTCAGCTTTTCCCGGTTAGGGGTCGCCACAGTGGAACTCTGGTCCGCTAATGACTGGCAGTAGATTTATACGTGCCGAGTTGCCAACTCTGACGCACAACCTTCAACGAAGGTACACCCATTCACGCATGTCTCCACACAGAAGACGCTCTAGCTGAGAATCAAACGGGACAACATCTTACTGTGAGGCGACAACGCTACCGCAGCACCACCACCGCAGTTAGTATGGGATTTGGTACTTTTCCATTATCAATTAAAAAGGCTACATTATGTGCACGTAAATGTTAGGGTTCTGCTTGTGTGCTACTCTGATGTGTCAAGTTACTTCTATTAAACCAGACAAACACTGCAACACATTAATGTCTTTTTTTTTCCTCTTTCAAAATAACCGCTTCAGGGCTAACAGCTGTGAGGTCATTGCATGCGCGTGCTACTGCTTTAGAGCTGTTGCCCTGATAACAGAAAAGTACTGGAATTTTATACCTTGAGAACTCCTCATAAAAATGTTGCACCTCCATGGGATCTCAACTGTGTGTGGGAGAAGTTGACTATGTCACCTTCTGAACCTGCCCATCAAGCTGATTTAAGGGTCTTGTCTTGGAAAATGATCATCCTGTGTCAAAACAAACAATTCCTAGGTGGTTGCCATCAGCTACAGCTGCTGTTTTTTATTATTCCCACCATGGCAAATCCATTCCAGGTAGTAACAAGGCACATTCTACAATAGCCTTGTCTTATAGATTCATAGTTAAGTACAAGGCTAACTGCCCTTGTGGGCCATTTTAAGACTAGCCAGTTTCCGGTTTTACTCTCAAATTAACCTATCCCATTTGGTTAGATATTGGCCTTACCCATCCCATGGTTGATAATTATATATTATCCCTAATGAGAATACCTGGAATCATATCATAGATAATTTGAGGGGATCCATGCATGGGATAAAGCATTTAGGAGCTGTCTCTATCCATTAGCAGTATGGGGGGCAATCCCGGGGTAAATTTTGTGTTTCCCATCCATAGATACAAGTTGCGCTTTAATGTGGACAGGGATGAACTTTATTTTATGTGAAGGGGGAGTCTGTTTCAGAGCAGCATTATCCCCTGCGAGATATACCTTGCTCCAAGTCTTTCTGTTGATGTTGCAGAAGAGGTTTAGATCCCTAGACTGAGTATTGATGATGCTTTTTGAGTTGCTTATGTGCAGTAAAACTATCAGTATTGTCAGAGGATGCCTTGCATGACAGACACAGGTCACTTCTTAGTAGTCTGTAGGATACCAAATACAGTGATATAGCTTTGAGTAGGACATGCTGTTTAGGCCTTGTATCCTTTTAGTAAGGTATTGGTGTGGGCATTACAGTTATTGCATGTGTCTAGATAGATACATGCCAAAGGAGGCATTATATTCAATTATTGGCCTTATGAATTATGAGTAAAGGGAGACAAAGACATCCCTAGATCTTCTTCTTCAACTGTCTTCTTTGGTAGCATACTGGAAATGGATGGGCTCATACTTTTACAAAGCATTACAAAATGAATTCCTTTTCTAGGTCCACGGCTAATTTTTCTATGACCATTCTCCAGGGGCTCTTGGATCTGTATTCTTCCTCCTCCCAGGTTGGATAGACTTTGGTAATCAACTCAAATAGCTTAAATGCTACTGCAACAGTGGGAATGATGAACATAGTACAGTTGTGTTAAGTTGCACTTACCATAACCGCAGATGCTTGAATTCCTCACAGCTGCAGCAGCCGCACCTACCCTCCATCCCTGTACTCTTGCATATAGTTGTAGCTGGGATATAAAGTAGGGTTTTGTGTGTTTCTATTTTATATGTTTCTTTGTTATTATTGGTTGAGTGATTCAGAATTGTTAGGCTGTTTTCTCTTTTTATGGGCAAGAAAGTCCTGAAGAAATCTTCAGTCTGACTGCTGATTTTCCTCTTTGGGGCTACCCATTTAGCAGTCATAGTGAAGGTGGGGGGGGGGTACTTTTTAATCTGGCCATTTATTGTTTCTAGGTGGGGAAACAACTATAGAATCTAAAGTCTATGGCTGCAGTGAAGAATTCAAACATCTACTATTCTGTATAAGTGCAATTTACACAACTGTACTATGCAGTCTGAGTTAATGTATTAATGAAACCAGAATAAGCATGAAATATTAATTAATATTCTTATGTTGTCAGCCACCTTCATCATTTCTGAGAATTGTTTTAAATCGTGTCATTAATTTTTCTCAGACAAAATAGGAGTATATTAAATGCCATTATGATACACAAATCTTTATGAATAAAAACTGATATCTGGAGAAATAATTATTTAAAAAATAATACCATCTTGCCTATGTTATCTACAAATCAATATTCTTGTCAGACATCATCATTTCTGAGAATTCATTTAAATCATATAATTTACTGTAGTTGCACTCATTATATACAAAGTTTGATAACTTAAAAACTGAAACAGTCCCACAGTACCAGATAAACGATAAACTACTTTTAGATTACACACAATACACTCAATGTATTCTGTTGGTGGACTATTCAGAAGTACTGCCAGTGCTTTGTGAAGGTAGGTTTAGAAAGGCTACATTTGGGAGACAGGCACAATATGCATGCTTATGAGAAGTCGGGGTCATAATACATGGTGGAATCAGAAGTTTTAGTTTATGGCCTCTTACATCCTGACTTTAAATTAACATAATCAGGAGAGCCATGAACATTGAGGGGAATGTGTGTATGGTAGGTGTATAAATATTTAAAGGGTATGAAATTACATAGGTACACATATATTAATACAAAAGAAAACAAACCATAGTAATATTTATCATTCTTTTCATGCAGTATACATATTTGTTTTCTTTTTAACAATTATCACTCATTTCAAAATGACATCAATTGTTCAATTCCTGCCTTCATTTAAACATCAGTCTTCCTTCTAAAGATTATTCTGCAAATATTGCTCGCTCACATTCTGTTTATTTCTATGAAATTTGCTCCATCCCATTTCTAAAGTTACAGCCTCCAGTTCTTTTATCTCTTATACAATATTGAGTACTCCAGTTAAAGCTGGTTCAGATTTTGACTTAGAGATTGCTTTTTTGGCAGCCAGTTCCATTAAACTTAATAAGGCCTTACTATGGCTAGACAATTCAGATCCTGTATCCCAGCTCAAAAGAAAAAGTTTCTTAGTTACACCTATTTGCTCTCACAATATTTCTGACAGAGTACTCTGTAGGGAATTTTAAAAATTTGCCAGCTTGTTACACTCTCACAAAACATGTTTCCAATTACCTCTCTATCCCATCACACCTCCAGCATTTGCTATCTACCTAAGAAAAAAATCTCTGGTCTGTTGGGGTTATAAAATTAATTTGTAGATGTTCTGAATTTTTATTCAGAGTTTAGTCCAGTAACACTGTGTCACAGAATGCTTCCCTACAAAAGATATAAACTTACAAATGGAAGTCAGTTCCCATCTGGGCAGCCATAAAATATCTGAACTCTTTTCCACAAGTTCCTTACTCTACAACATATTTTATTTTATTTTATTTTACATTTTATTAACAAGAAAAACTTATAGCAACAAAATAAAACATTAGCATTCTTAATTGTGACAAATTTGAACATGTATTCTCATAGCATTCTATTCAGGGAAGTCCATCTGTCCCTGACATCTTCCCTGTTGCCTATCTGCTAAATACCATCTTTAGCTACCAGTTTGATATAGCCTAAGTTATTGCTCTTCTTCCATTGGTAAATTTAAACTTTGCAAGTGCTGTTCAATACCTGACTCAGCCTGCTAGACCTCCTCTTTGGCTGTATATAATCCTGAAAAAAATGCCTAAACTGTTCTATGATACCTGAAGGATTCTCTAGGGTCACAGCTGTTGGTACCTGAATATTGACATTCAGTCTTGCTTGTTGGCTCATCTTAACAGACAATACCCTTTGATATGAAGGGGACTCCTGGAAGAGATGATCTCTTATATGCTTTCCTAAAAAATACATCTGTATAACACTTCTGTGTGTTCAACTTTCTTTTTATTATATCTCTGTTAATCTATTGCAATTCCTCTTCCATTCCTCTATTCTGAGTCCTTAAGTTCAACTCTCAAATCCACTAATGTCTTCTGTGACCTTCCCATACCTTCTTAGTACAGTTGTTATACTGTGAGGAGCTCCACCCTTCTACAGATCCCAGCATACCATTAATGCAACACCTCCACCCTGGAGTCCCTACAATTAAATTTGTAAATATTGACTGTGCCACTCTCTAACCAGGGAGGGCAGGGGTTACTTTAAATGGTAGGTCAGTAATCTCTAATACCCACCTGGATCAGCAGAGGCAATAGTCAGACAAAACTGTGGGCAACACTACTGCGTTTCTTATGAGAAACCTATACTTTGCTGAATTATTACTTCTAGTCAATCTCACTGTTGTCTGAGTCTGCCCAAGATATATGTATGACACTATGTTTTATAGCCCTAGTATCTTCAGGTAATTATCTACATAACTTCACAATATGGGTAACTTTCTTAGCCCTATCTCCTTTGTTAACATCTATTTTTAATATCACTATATTGTACACTTATTAATATGTCCTCATGAAAATGTAGAATGTTGCCCATAACTTCCCTAAAATCTGTAATGCTGAATTCAGGGAGAAGATCCGTTGCCACCTTCAGGTATGGTTACCACCTGTTTCTCTTTACGCAGGACGATCCCTATTTGGCCAGTTGCATACTGCAAAAAAAATAAAAAAATTGGCAAATATTATGAGATTCTAGAACAAAATTAGCACCTAATTTTCCTGTAATAGTTGCATAAAACAGTTATTTTATATCTCAAGCACTTCAATATGACATGATATGATATGATATAATATGAGAGTAACAGCTTAAATTCCATAAATGTAAGCTTTCATTTTGACACAAAAGTGAAGTCCAGTCCTTTATACTGGTTGTAGGTAAGGTTTGTCTTACAAAATTGCATGTTTTCATAAAATATGTCTCACTTTGGGCATATGCAAAGGTGGCCCCCTACGGCTTTGAGCCAATATATATACGCCCTTTATTGCAACAAATGTATCTTTTCTATCTGCAAAAATCTCATTCAACTTAAAAGGCCAAGTATGCACTATAATGACTACCACACCTCAGTTTCTCTCCTCGACTGAAGAGAAGATCCCCTTGTCCCACCTACCTGTTATTATCATTTCATGTTCAGTTTAATTTAAATATGTTTCTTGTAGTGCCAGCATATCCACCCTATCATGCCGATAGTATACTAAAACAATCTCCTTTTCTTATCAGGGAGGGTAAAGCCATTCACATTTCAGGATAATATTTTCAATGTATTCTCCATATATAACAGATTTTAAACCTCCTACTACTCACTGAGCTATACCAGTTAATCAGTGTTCCCAGTATATCTTTAAAACAACTAAGACCAACCTCTGGAATGTTTTGGATGCTAGATATACCCACAAGTGAAGCAGGAACCAATTCAAGAACCAAAAACAAAATATTTTTTCCTTAAGAATACCTTTCATGTAAGATCTGCCCTGGTGGAGATTTTATGCAAATCTAAAACAGAAGATGCTGTTAAAAAGGTATCATAAGTAAAGCATATAAAAAAAATGCATAATAACTATAAAAGTCAGGGGAGGTTAGAAAAGATTGGGAAGAGAGACTTGAAAAGTAATTTACAAGAAAACAATGGGGGGATATATGTATGGCAGCCATGTATTCAACAAAGTCCAGAAGGTTTAGGATCTTTGCTTGGAAGTGTTTGAATAGGTATTGCTATAACCCAAACAGGCTTGAAAGAATTTTTCCTCAGGTAGATAGGAAAGTTTGGAGGTGTGATGGGGAAGAAAGATGTAACTGGGAACACATGTTTTGGGAGTGTAATGGGTTGGCAGATTAAAAAAATTCCCAGCAGAGTACTCTTGTCAGAAATATTGGGTGAGCAAATGGCTATAACTAAGGATATGATTTTTTGGGCAGGGACACAGGATCTGAATTGCCTAGACATAGTAAGGCTTTATTAAGTTTAATTTTGTTGGCTGTCAAAAAACAATTACTTGAAAATGGAAATCAACGTCTAAACCAACTGTATTTGATTTATTGAATATTATAAAACAGGTAACAGAACTGGAAGATGGATATTTAGAAAAGGGAAGGAGCAAATTACATGGAAATAAATGGGATGAGTGAGGTTTAAGGGGAGGCAGGAATTCAGGAATTGATGTAATGTTGGACTGATTATAGTTACAAAGAAGTGATATGTGATAAATATGTATGCAAATGGAAAAATGTTAATATAGTTTGTTTTCCTTTTTATTACTGTATGTTCGCCTATGTCTTAAGTGATAATTTAATGAAGGTATTTAAACAAAAGAATACTACTCACATCACTCTTGTCTAATGCAGAACTGCAATATACTGCAACTGTATACAGAAAAAGCCTACATACAAAAAAATTAAAACTTTATTTACATGTACAAAAAACTTTTCTTGTCTCAGTTCCCAGGCAAACACTGACAGAGCTATAAATGAAACAAATAATGACTGAGGTACACACCATGTCAAAGTGTTGACTACCTCTGCAATCAGCAAAAAAAAAAAAGAAAGAAAGAAAGAAAATATGTCACAATGGTAAATTTTTTTCAATATGTGGAAGAAAAGAAAGATGTGAAAGAGGGAAAACGTTTGGAAAATGACAGGTGCTTGAGTACAGAATATGTAAATCTGCTTACCACAAATAAACAATACTAATAAGCGCTTTCAAAGAACCCAAAGTATCATAGGTAAGTACTAGGCTAGCTGCCCTGGTCATTTTAAGCCCTGTCAGTTTCTGTCAAATGTGAGAATCAAACCCTATAGCCCGTGTCTGTGAGGTAAACACTTTAACCATTATGCCAATCCCACCCCCTTTAAGGTGAGAATCAAACTTTACAACGTGTTCCTGTGACGTATACACCTTAACCATTAAGCCCCCCCCTGCAGAAAGGTTTTAGTTTAGGTTTATGAAAGTAGTTTTCTGTGTAGGTTTTTCATGCTAAGTGTAGTCTTGGTAAAGGTATTTGTAGAGTCATAACCAACCCCATTGCATTAATCTCTTATATCAGCTGTAGTATTTAACTGAGCTGTTTTTAAAACAATACTAACAACCAGCATCTTATCCACTTATGCATTCTATAAAGCCATGACACAATATTCATTTCTTACCACCCTAAAACAATGGATGCTTCCTGAATCAATTTAGACTTATACGCCCTTACTTGATTGTCCAAGTGGAAGATGAATAATCATTGGGCCGGATTCACGAAACCTCTGTGTAAGACTTAATATGTCTTACTCGGAGGCTGCAGTTGAACGATATGATGTCAGCGTGCCATGAATATTCATGAGGGCACGCTGACTCATCCATAACTCTTACACGGACTGAGTAGGCAAGCAGGGGGCGTGTCTGACTGACGAGCAGTCTAAAAGTCCACGCCCCTGCAAGGTTTTAAAAAGCATAATGTCAACAGACAAGAGCGAGTCCGCTCAAATGTACTTGCACCCAACACCACACTCCCTGACACTGTAAACCCCCATCAGAGTTATAAAACGGAAAAAATTAAATTATTTTTTTTAAATCCACGATATAGCTGCCCGTATTTGCGCTTGTTTGCGCGGGTGTGCCCATTGCTTAATCACAGTTAGCAATTGTGACATTGAAGAGCATATAAGAACTACTTATGCAAATTAATCCAAATAGCAATAGTGGAATGGTAGAGCGTATGCACAAAGAGAAGGCATTCATGGTTCGAGTCCCACCACTCCCCTTCTAATTTATGTTTTAAATCAGTATTTGAAATAATACCAGACAAATATGATTAAAATTTTATTAAAAGCAGTGACATGGCCAATGTATCAGCGAACAAAATATATATTTTTAAAAGACCCAGATATATAATAGCCTGCCGTTAAGCAACATTTTACACAGCTAAACACAGGTGCCCATAGTTTAATAGCGCTATACCCATCTAAACAGAGGTGCCCATAGTTTAATAGCACTTTATCCAGCTAAACAGAGGTGCCCATAGTTTAATAGCGCTTCACCCAGCTAAACAGAGTTGCCCATAGTATAATAGCGCTTTACCCAGCGCAACAGAGTTGCCCAACATTTAAAAACGCTTTACCCAGCGCAATGTGTTTGTGCGGACGTGCACGCCGCACCAACCAGGGCACCGTAGGGCACAGGGGAGCAACGTAGAGCTAAGTTGCTTAAACGCAGCCACACCCCCTAGCCTGTCTAGACAGTATTAAAATAAAAGAATGACAAGGTTTGAACTCAGGACCCTTTGCATCATAATCAAAGTACAGAACCACTAAGCCATGACAACATAGGAGAAACAGCCACTATTAACATACATAAACTTAGGAATGGTAGTTTAACCATTACTAAGCAGGTCTGCAGTCAGCCAAGAATTTTACAAAACGGCCAATCACAAAAAAGTGCGGGAAATGCGGCATATTTAAGCCCCACAGGTGGGAATACATGCCACAACTTATTGTAGCTCACATCTGCGGTCAGAATGTCTGGTGTTGGAGAGGGAGTGCGCTTCCGAGCGCAGAGATGGGGCACCGAGGAGTCCAAATACATGGTTTGGCTCCTAGTCCACCGTCACGAGGCAAGACTCCTGCAGGGCCAGTTCCAAGGGACGGAGTACAAGGCAGAGGCTTGGAACCGGTTAGCTCGTGACCTCACCAGTGCCACAGGCATTCCCCGGACTGGTGAGCAGGTCCGTCACCACCATGCGGACCTGAAGAGACGAAAGGAGGACCGCCTGAACCAGTGGATACAGGAGGCCCGTGGGATGCGGGATGCCCCACAACTGAGTATGTAGCCATGGAATGCAGTATGTAAGGATTTAAAATGGAGTATGTATAACAGATAGGAATGTCTCAATATCCCTTCATTTACTTTACAGCTGCAGGTGACCGTGTTACGAATCAGCAAGCCTATGAAGGTGGGCTGCTAAGGCTGCACCGCCAGGCAGGTTAGTGATTATTCTGCATGTATTGTTATATAAAATATGGGAGAGAGCATGAAAGAAAGTGTTGTAGTCCAATAATACAGCCATATAATGGACTGAATAAGTCCTCTACATGTACTGTCAGATAAAAACGTTAGAGAGGCAGAAAAAGAGTGTAGTAACCCATTAAGAAAGGTAACAAATGCCTGGAATAATATCTCTGCAGGCACTGTCATATAAAATAATATGTGAGTGAGCCTGAAAAAAAGAGTGTGCTAACCTATTAATAAAGGTATAATATGTCGTGAACATGCCTGCCATATATACCGTTAAAACAAATAAAGGAGTGAGCCTGTGGAAAAGTGTGTAATGTCATTAATAAAGGTCTAAAACCCAGAGTGTGTCTGTTTCACTTAGTATGAAATGTTGTTGTACCCTTGCATTATACAAATAGTAATGTGTTAGAAAGCGCTGGCAACCCAGAGTTCTGCAGTCCCATCTAAAGTGGGTGATGGAAGTGCTAGTAGCTGTGAAGTAAATATACAGTCCTCAACAGTCAGTTACTGGCTGGCATGCATAAGTAAATCTGGCACAAGAGTAGCATGCAAATATGTTCCCCAGAAATGTAAGTGTGCTTCAATAAATGCAGGGTTCTGTACAATTAGAAGTGAAAATGTCATGTGAAAACATCCAGATATGTAGATAAAGAAATATAAATGCAACCATGAAATATGTAGCAGTAACATCTGCATCCTGGACAGTTAGTATGTGAGATATAGGTCAAGTATAGATTGAACTAGCCAAACCCGTTACACAACCTAATGCATGGTGGCAAGTGTAATAATACATGTAGGGAATATACACCTGCAGTCACTAGGAATGTAGTGTACAGTAAAAGTGTTTATAAGATGTTAATGGAGGTTTTTTCTACACCCTACTGTTTGTGCATAAACCATGCAATTCCACACCTCATTGGGTATGTGTAATCTTAAATATTTGTCGGGATATATGTCCTATTGTTCCATAAATATTTGCACTCATGTTGATGCATGTGCCCTGTTCAAACACCATGTTCATGGTGGCCTGTTGCTACCAATCATCCCTGCATGCGGTTGGGATAACCACTGTTGTTCAATATATGCATGTGTTATGTTTGCTGCTCAACTGTTGGAACTATGGTGTGTTGGGTTAATTGGAATATTACTGCATGCTGTTACAACTAATCTGGAATGCTGTTGTTTATGTTGTAATGAAACACACCGAATCACAGAACGTATGGGAAGGCCGGTCCCAGCGGACCCACCTGTCCCTCCTCAGTTGGCGAGTGCACCTGGCACCAGTGGCTCTGGTGCCCAGCCCGGACTCCCCTCCTCCGTTGGTCCTGTGCCACCTTCGGGTGGAAGCGCTGCAGGGGATGGGGCTCATCCCCCCGTGCAAGCGTGGGCGGAGAAGGGCCACCCATCACCCTTCGAAGGTTCCGGGCTGTGGTGCGTAGGGAGATCCAGCGTTCAGTCGCTGATCCCCTACGCCAGCTTGAGGCGAGAGTGGTGTGTCTCATGGGTGAGCTTGCCCATCCTACTCAGCCCCCAGCACAGCCACCCCCGGGGCTGTGAAGGTGCAGTGGTGACTGCCCATGGGTGGGGATCTCAGTTCCACTGTTACCAACTGTGGGCTCATGGGCTTGTGATTTCCAAACAACCTTCCCCGTCAATTGTGTTCACCCACCCCATATGTCAAATTCCGGCCCTGTATGCATTTTGTTTGTCTTGTCTGTTTACCTCCCCAACCTACCTCCCCAAATATACCTATTTCCCCTACCTCACTTACCACTCTCACCTGAAAAAAAAAAAAGGGCAATCTGTACCCGAAAAACAATTACGCCCCATACATAGCTTCCCATTTTGCACACATGTCCATAGGACATGTACACCGATAATTCTAATTGGCAGTGCAACAAACTATGTTGTCCTCACCCCTCTCTCAGGGGTGGAAGGTCTCAAAACTAACTCCAAATTTTCAACATATGCACAGCTGTTGCTGTTAAAGATATGGGCAGCTATGGGCCTTCCCTACACCCTTCCTGCACATCCCGAGCTTGTTTTCCTACTGTCTGTCCCTCTCTGTGCCCCCTTTTTTCACCACTTTCCTATCTCCCCATTTTCTTTTCTTTAAAAGAAATTAGTACGGGGTTAGCGGGAGTAAGCACTTTTAAGCTGTAGTTAGCGGGGGTGCGCGAGTGTGAGCTTGTGTGAGCTTAGCTAAGCATTGCTAAGCATTGCGCAAACCCACGCCAATCCGCTTACAACTGCTTAAAAGTGCCTTAGTCACTCTGTATGACAAGGCCCTTGTATTGCTCAGCAGCAAAATAAAAATACCCTTGTCAGTCTCGAACCCGGGACCTTGGACTCACCAGTCTGCATGAAGTACCACTAAACCACAGCAGATATATAATAACTTAGTGCTGAAAGCAATTTATCATGCATTACCATGAGTGAATGTAAAAGGAAAATAGGAATGGCATAACACAAATCTTGTTCTGTGGGCCTTAACCAGCAGGTGTTGTTGAAGTGCATGACATGACTCTGAAAAGAGAATCAGCCATGCTAGTAGGGAATAAGGTTACAGTAGCAGCTTACAAACCCTACACAGTATCACAGCAGGATACACACTGGCATATTAGCATAGGTCATAGGCCAGACCTCCCAACAGTGACTGCTCTACAGTGATGACCCTGATTAGTAAACAAAAGTTAGCTGTGCCCCTCTGACTCCCTGTGAAATGTACTAACAGTAGGCAGAAAGGTGTTGAATCTCACTTAATAACAAATGTCAATAAGTGAGAGTAGACACCGCTTGCACGTCAGAAAAGGTGTAGTAATAGAAATGGTCTGAATCACCCAAAGTCTGAACTGAAAAATGTCAGAAGTATATCACAGGTGTATCCCAGTTATATGTACCTTTTCCTGAGGCTGTTCACATATATACTTGAGAGTATCTGAGGCCTGGAAGAGTCAGAAACACACAGGCATATCAGCTTGTCTGCTGTTACACACTCTGCAAATAGCTGTAGAATGAATCCCACAAGCATGCCCTTATGTAGAAGTACAACACAGAAATAGCAAAAGATGTAGCCATGTACTGCTAGCAACCACCTGTGACAATGCCATTGTTCAGGTGCTGAAAAGACTGCTGTGGTGCACAGTCAAAGAATACTAGACTGACCTCTGTCTACCATCTGGATATGTCCACAGGTGGGAGCTACTCAGACAGACTACAAGCCTTCATAGACTTACAGGTACACAGCAACTCTGCATGTTCAGCAAGATAAACATCACACAATAATAAATAATACACACTGCAGTTCTGCACCCCTACCCAAAGGTACTATATACCCATGTAGTCAGGCACAACCAAGGGTGTAGGTAGGCATACACAGTACAGAAATATGTCCAGTCATCCTGAGCAGACTGTGCTAATGCCAACACAAACCACAAACTGTTCAGATGTGAGTAACGTACTAATGACAGTATAGCTGTTCACAAACAGTGCATGTGCCTGATATGCATAATTGGTAGTACAACATACTTAGATGTCCTCACCACTCTCTCAGGGGTGGAAGGTTTCAAATATCCCACCTAATGTATTGCATATGCACAGCTGTTGCTGGTAAAGAAATGGGCAGCTATGGACCTTCTCCACACCCATCGTGTACATCCCAAGCTAGTTTCCCTACTGTCTTCCCCTCTTTGAGCACCCTTTATCACCACAGTCCTATTTTCCCATTTACTTTTCTGTCAAAGACATGAGCGTGGGGGTTAGCGGGAGTGAGCACTTGTAAACAGTAGTCAGCGGGTTTGCACCAGTGTGCGCATGTGTGTGCCTAGCTTAGCATTGCTAAGATATGATAAGCTCCGCCAAGCTTAGCTAACTATTGCTAACATAAAATAAGCTAAGCTAAGCTTAGCTTAGTATTGCTAAAATACAATAAGCTAAGCTAAGCGTCGTTTAGCATCGCTAAGCGTCGCATAAACCCACGCCAACTCGCTTACAACTGCTTAAAAGTGCCTTTTTCACTCTGTGTGACAAGGCCCTTGTATTGCTCAGCAGCAAAATAAAATACCCTTGTCAGTCTCAAACCCCATACCTTGGACTCACCAGTCTGCATGATGTACCACTAAGCCACAGCAGATACACAATAACTTGGTGCTGAAAGAAATATAACATGCATTACAAGGAGTGCATGTAAAGGGAAAATAGGAAAGCCATAGGAATACATTGCAATAAAGAAATATGACATGCATTACAAGGACTGAATGTAAAGGGAAAATAGGAAAGCAATAGGAATACATTGCAATAAAGAAATATAACATGCATTACAAGGACTGAATGTAAAGGGAAAATAGGAAAGCCATAGGAATACATTGCAATAACTACTGTTGTATGCCAGTTAATTCCCTAATTCCAAAAGAAAGTACATACTCCCATGTATCCAGTGTTAGCATTAGGAGGTGTGAGTAAACTTACACACTGAGAAGAGTGTACTTGAAGAAGCAACAGTCAGGTTTCAGTACAACATGCATTTCACTGGCTACAACCCAGCTTCAGATATGAGACATATACCAACCTTCTGACTGACACAACAGTGTCCACAGCAAACAAGCATGGTCCCCACCTTGCAAAACTGAAAGGCCTATGCCTACCTAACCTATCATTTTATAGCAGTGTTCTGAAATCACAGTGAGAACTGCAATTACCACACAGCAGGCTGCATGCAATTACTAAATGGTGGGCGCCAATTGGTGCAGAGGCCATCACATGCACATGTGCAGATACCTACAAAAGCAGCCTGTACTTGCTGTCCACACATGCAATAATATCATTGCAGCAACTGGAGAGAGAGAGAGAGAGAGAGAGAGAGCGAGAGAGACAGACAGACAGACAGACAGACAAACAGTTGGAAAGACCAACCCAAAAAAAAAAAACAGAGGTGGTTGGAGACACCAACCAACCAAAACAAAACATAAAACAAACAGAGGCAGTGGAAGACACCAACCTAAACAAATAAATAAAAAAAAAACATCAACAGGTACAACAGACTGAGGTGAGAAATACAAAGGTAAGGTATGTAACACAGATGTATTTGCTGGCATCCGAATGATGTGTCTGAAGGGTACTCTACATTCTGTGAACACTCCTTATGTGGTAGCAGTCCGTATCTATATGTATATGCAGATGTGCATAGGGCAAGGGACATACTGCAACTGTTAGTGAAGGCTGGACATATATATGTATTTGAAGGTTGCTATGTGCACATATCTATGTAGGTTGTACTGTGTGGCATTGAAAACAGCAAGCAGTGCAGGTATATGTCATGTGGTGGTTAAATGCTGTGGGACTGAGTTACAGCCAGTGAGGTCTGCTACGGCTATATGGCCTGAGGACAGCGAAATGCATTCTGCACAACACTGTGCAATATTATTACGTAATTGTATGTCTCACAACTGTTCCATAATTGATATTCCCACCATGAAAGGTGGGCAGTATATCTGCATATATGTGCATGTATATGTACAGCAGTGGCTGTTTACAAGTATGTTTATATATATATATATATATATATATATATATATATATATATATATATATATATATACATATATATATATATATGTATATACACACATATATATATATATAGATATATATATATATGTATATATACACATATATATATATATATATATATATATAGATATATGTATATATATATATATATAGATATGTACATATATAGATATATATAGATATGTAGATATATAGATATATACATATATAGAGATATAGATATATACAGATATATATGGATATCTATGGATATATATAGATATGTATATATAGAGTGATATATAAATATATATGTATATATTTATACATATATATATATATATATATATATATATATATATATATATATATATAGTGAGAGAGGGAGACACAGGATCAGATGTATTGCAACAAGTGCCTGGTGACCAAGGCATGGAATGAACACCAGTGTTGATACTGCAGTGCCATACCCCATTCCAAAACACTTTACCCACTAACTACCAGATAGGTGTTTGCCTGACTAACACTGAAGGTGTCAGAAGGGAACATGGGACACAGGTGGACAGTAGCCTCCCCTTTGATATTCACAGTGCCACACTAGTCTTGTAATCTGTCTACGTGGTATGTGTAATCACAAACGATGTGTCATGTACAGAAATATAGGTCAGTGTTCCCCTGTACTCATCACAATGCCCCATGTGGTATGTACCTCACATGACAACTACAGCAAGTGGAAAGGCCACAGACATACCTCACAAAGGGTAATACTGACCTAAAACACATACCCTATGCAGACTGACTCACATAACCACAGCTACAGTGCATTGTATACCGGCCACCCAGAGGTTACCTCTGCCAAACATACAGAGGTATGCCACACCCATAGCAGTCAGACAACCATCATGTCAACACCTCACAATCCCACTGGGCTACATGGCCTAGGTCCCTAGTCCCTGCAACCTCACTAAACAGCACATGCTGGAGGGATAGGCTCCTATTGGCAAATATGCCATACTCTGGAGTAAACCACCCAGCATGAACAAACAAGGCTCCTCAGTAGCAGATGTCAGACATACCCCTGATGATTGTCTGGGGATAGGTAACACGCCCTGGGAATCACCTCTGTGTATCCGGTTGACAGGAGGAAGTGAAATCTAATTACATGTGTGTCACAGGCCAGGGTAGCATATGGCTAGGCTGCTGTAGGCCCCAGGGACAATAGCGTATTACCTACTTATGACACAATGCACACAGACATGTACACAGTGCAATACCTGCTACGTGAGGTGGAATGAGTGTGACAGTGAATGTGTGCAAGGTCTGTGATGGTGTGATAGTTAGGTGTGAGGTTGTTTCTGTCATGGTCGTTTGTGTCCTAAGTGTGAGGCCAGAGAAAGATGTGTCAGTTATTGGGATGCAGACATAGTATGATGGTATATGTTGTGACGTAGTTCCTTGTGTATGACTGTGGTGTCCCACCATAGGCTGAAGCAATACATGTATGCTCAGTAAGTGGTACTGCTGGTGAATCCAGCCGACATTTGAACTGTTGTACCACCTGAAGCTGTAGGCCTAAACAGCACACTATGGTGTATGTTCACATTCCCTGGTAACACTGTCTTGTGTGTTTCCTGCAGTCTGCACAGATTACATTCCTCAGGGATAGGTATCTGTAAGTAGGGGCACACAGTACTGTAAGGTACATAGCAAATGCTCATCTGTGTTAGCATACATTTGTGTGTTGTATGAATGTCTGATGTGTGTGTAATGATGCCTGTACCATGTCCGCAATCACATGTGTGATGCAGGGTTTGCGTGTGTACCTAGCAACATGTATACTCTGTTACAGCAGTATGCCAGCTATATTAACAACTGTGCACATGTTAGGTAGGGGTATGGCATCAACGACTAGGGGGGGTTACTGGTTATACTGTAACTGTACTTCACATTCATTGCAATGGATGACATATTTCTGCATGCATTAGCTTGATATGTACCCCCCTGGCAAGGCTGTGCATTGGATCCCAAACAGTGAGCCGAGTACTGGTGTATACTGGTGTGTCATATGGAGTGTGGCAGGCACTGTCAGCCAGTTGTGGGCTGAGCACTGATATGTGGTATTGAATGTGTGTATCCTCTGACAGACGAACAGATGCTATATATGGCAGTTAACTGATACCTGTACTGTATAATGTTAAGTGCGCCACATGACTTGCTCACACATATCGTTTACTTGTCTTCCAGTCCTATGGCTCATCACAGGAACCCCTGCTACACAGCTGCAGAGGAACAGGAAATCCACCACAGCCTGGTTCAGCACTATACCCTGCTGTTTTAAAGGGCCAGCCAGCACCAGCAGGAGCGTACTGCACTGTGGCAAGAACTTGTTCGTCAGTTAAATGACATAGGCATGCATAACCGGACATATGAGCAGGTACACCATCACTGCAGTGATTTAATTAGACATGTCTGGTGGCATGCGTCTGATATCCACAGACAACAGCTTGCCACAGGTGGTGGGGTGGCCATACATCCCCCGCTCACCAGAGTGGAGGAACTGCTGCTAAGTGTGGTGGCTCCTGGCCTACAGCAACAACAACATCACACGTGTCGTCATGGAGGCCGGAGCCACCTAGCATAGTGACATGGAGCATGCAGGTAACATTCCCTAGCTGTAGACTACTGTTACCTGTATTGTTAGATTATGCATGTGTGAGATGTGTACTGTGTTTAGCAGTTGTGCTGCCTGTTGTGTGCAATACTGATAATTTGAATAGTATCTGTACACCTATGCCTGTTGTTCTACTGTAGTTTAGCACACTCACAGTAGCAATGCCACAGTTGTGGTCACTGACAAACTGTGTCATATTCTTGCAGGTCCCTCTGGTGTGACAGCAGGGCAGGCGTTACATGCTGGTGAGTGTGTTAACACTTTAAACTTGGTATTGAACTGTGCATGTCATAGGTGAGCTGTAGGCCATGTACACATAACACACCTACGCATAATGCTTGTACATGTTTGCTGTGAGACGTGAAACATCTCAGTAATGTCAGTAGCTGCCTCAATCACATGCAATGCACAGAGCATCAGACACAAATGTGGCAACACTGTACTGCACATTGGATAGGCATAGCTGACACACATGTACACAACATAACACATTTGTCATACGCAGTACACCTCAACATACTACACATAGTGTAACCTGATACCCGCTGCCAGGTCACACTTCAGTATCCCACATGTCATCCACACACCACACATAGAATACTTGAGGGGTAGGGGCCTAGCATGGGGCTGTGCAACACTCCTCAACACATGACACAGTCATGGTAGGCAATGCTCCCTATTGGACACCTCACACACCCTTGTGCAACGTGGCTGTGTAATTGTGAACTTAGCCACGGCACTGCAGTTCAGATACAGCATGCTAGGCGGTGGTCTAGCACACATTAGTGGCCTTGAGTGACCACATGATGCATGATGATGATGGCTAACGGTACTACACCCCTTACTGTTACAATGGCCATGTCCAGGATTGGTATCCCATCACGTATACATGCACCACTCATCCCGTGTGTGTACATAGCATACATGTGCTACACCTGTGTCCACAATTATCTGCTACAGACACAGACACTGTAATCAGACATGGAAATCCATGTGACACACAGATAACACATGCAGACATGGTATGTATACCTGTGTGTGATGGTGCACAGGACATTGCAGAGCTTATAATACTTGCACAGAAATGTTGTGTCCTTATACACATTGTGTTCCAGGGTGTAGGCAATCACTGAACATGTACACACATGCACCACAGCCATGTACACTGTCATTAACTATGGCTGTCTACACTCACACTGCATGGACTTGATCAGCACTTATTCTGCATACTGACACGTGTGCATGACTATTTGCCTTGTGATACTGTCACCCATCTTCAACCAGTATTGAGTATGATTTGGATTTCTGTTGTGTGTGTGTATCTGCTGTAGTGAGGAGTGTGCATGTGTTCCTGTGTTCCTGTGTGCATGTGTTCTGTGTTTCTGTGTTCCTGTGTGCATGTGTGCATGTGTTCATGTGTTCATGTGTGCATGTGTGCATGTGTTCATGTGTGCATGTGTGCATGTGTGCATGTGCAGACCGTAACGTATGCTTCCTGTCTTCCTCTCACAGGTGCTGAGGTAGGGCTTGGCGAAAGCAGCAGGTGACCTGAAGCCACTGCCACGGATAGTGGTGATGATGACACATGTATTTTGGCACAGGGAGATTTGACAGGGTCTGTCATTGGTCCACCAATCGACAGTACACAGCGTTCAACCCCATCTATGCACACACTCATACTGCCATTACATCCCTCACCACCAATGGCCATAGGGGAGGGACAGCATACAGTTGGCATTGACCAGGAGAGTGTGGTACCCATGGCACGTGCATCACCTCACAGCAGCCATAGCCAGAGACCCAGAACGGTACCACATAGGTGGAGGTCCAGGGGTTCTCGGAGGAGCACCACTGGACGTATTGCCCCTGGCAGGCGTTCCCTCACAAGTCTTATGATGACCACTATGTTCCGGGCTGTAATGCAGGCTCAGGCATGTATGGAACGGTACACCAGGCAGGGACTTAGGGCGCAGAGGGCACATAACACCACTATCAATGACAGCATCCGTGACCTTGCCAGTGCCATCCGGACATACACCGAGGTCATTGATAGACGTTGGGGGGAGACAATAGATGCCCTCCACAACATGTCTTCCTCAAGCCACGACCATGCGGGACGGTTGCGACATCGACGCCGACGCATGCCAGCAACAGCAACAGCTGGCAGTGGTCGCGGATGGCCCACAGCTCACAGCCGCTCCCGTAGTGGCAGTACCAGCCCCAGCAATGCTGGGGCTGGCCTGTCCATTGTCCGTCCCAGTAGACCACGTGCACGTGGCTCTGGCCAGTCCCAGCAGGGACATGGGTCCAGTCATCATACCTCTGCCTCTGATGACAGTACCCAGTCAAGGTTGGTACCCGATACCATCCGTAGAACCCCTGCCAGGCACAGGTACTGTGTCCGGGCCAGAGACAGTGATCTGTACAGCCAAGCAGGTACAATCTGTGGCTGTCCCACAAACCACCGTATTTGGCAGCCACATGGTGGAGCTGTGTGCATGCAGACACACACACATTAAGCAAACAATTAGGGCTCCCACACACACACACACACACACACACACACACACACACACACACACACACAGACATGTCGATTGGATGGGTCAATGTCAGGCTCTGGCAAACAACAAAACGCCCTGTGCATATGATGATACCTGTGCCACCTCCTGTCATCTGCATGATCAACGGAGGGACAGGCTAACATGGTGCTGATGCACAGGGTGACACTATAGCAGTGTAGCAATAATAGCAAGTTGTCAACAAGGAAGTCTAACTACATCCTTGTAGGTATATCTGAGCAGACATTATGCATCAAAGCTCTGATTGTCAATGTAGCATTGTTTACACCACTGTTAGGTCTGAGTATGTATTATCCACCCATGTGCCACTTGGTTGATGTGCGATGTGTTGCCAGCATGTGTTAGCGAGTGGACAGTACGTGTGTGATGTGTGCAGTAAAGATTAGCAAGTGTACATCTGTGAACATGGTGGGTGCGCACTGTCTGGATGTACGTGCATAGTGGACACATGGGACATGTGGCATACCCTGTTGTACACATTATTAACATCCCATTGCATCTTTCAATGGCCAGTATGCATTCTACTACAGTTATGTACTAACATGGGTAGACGTGTGTATGACATGGGTTGACACTATGCTGCGGGTGATACCGTTAATATCAGTCAATGATTTGCAGTCTGGTAGTATACACAACCTCAACAGCATAACTATAAGCAATCATTGGATGATGTCCTGACAAAAGACACACAGTAGTAGGGAACCCAGTATCAATTGGATCCTTCCAGTGCTACACTATAACACTAACCAGTGGTGATGACAGCCACCCATTACTGTGACCACACCTGTGTGTCATATAGCCCCCTTAGGTACATGCAGACACACTAGGGATGTGTCCATCCAAATCTGGGAATGCATGGAATGGCCTACAATGCATTCCCTGGATGGGACGCATATCCTACACAAGGGTATCATATAGACAGATACCTGTTGTGTGATACATGCTGTATAGCAGTAAGCCAACTATGGCATAGTCATCCTCATGTACTATACATACTATCCCGTCAGTACCACACCAGTGGTAGCCCTCAACATGTATGTCAGGTACCATTGTGTACATACAGACCCATGTTATGTCATGTGTCCCTTGGTATCCACATATCCATAGGTATTATGGAGTCCAAAGGTGTATCACAGACATTAGAGGCAGTCGTACACCTATAAAGACTGTCCATTCTTGGCAGACTTTGTTGTGCATGACCATGTCTGACATATACCCACACTCACACTACTCTTAAGTAACTGTAATGGGTGTGTGTGCCACAGATGATCTTGGCCACAGAACACGACAGTGGACGGCCATGTCACATACATACATATGTGTCCTACGATCTGAGTAGCAGCGGCACAACCTGTCAATGGAAACAAATGTATTCATGTAGTATGCAGGCTTCACACCTATGTAGTGATTGAGGGGACATGTACACATATATATTTGCCACGCAGATACCTAATGTCTGCAATGCACTTACTGTTGTCATCATACTATGTCATACCATAGTAAAAGCAAAACCCACACCGTGTTGACCAACAGTGACACACACACAGTCAGCATTTGTAGGATTCAAACCCCTGCCTAACTATGTTATGATACTAGGGAGAGACACATTAACACGGCGTGCTATTCGCTTTACTGGGTAGTTTTCCTTCTCCTGCTGTATTTGTAGGATGGTGACATCATCAGACTTTGCAAAGAGGAATGTACCTCTTTCAGTGTGTTTTCACAGTCTCCAAAAAGGGCACTCCTTTCAAAGACAATTGCACACATACACACACTCATTGTTTGCAGGATTCAAACCCCTACCTAACTATGTTATCATACTAGAGAGAGATGCACTAACATGGCATGCTATTTGCTTTAATGGCTGGTTTTCTTTCTCCTGCAGTATTTGTAGGATGGTGACATCATCAGACTTTCCAAAGAGTAATGTACCTCTTTTAGTGTGTTTTCACAGTCTCCAAAAAGGACACTCCTTTCAAAGACAAATGCACACACACACACTCACTGTTTGCAGGATTCAAACCCCCTACCTAACTATGTTATGATACTAGAGAGTGATGCATTAACACGGCATGCTATTTGCTTTACTGGCTGTTTTTTTTTCTCCTGCTGTATTTGTAGGATGATGACATCATCAGACTTTCCAAAGAGTAATGTACCTCTTTTAGTGTGTTTTCACAGTCTCTAAAAAGGACACTCCTTTCAAAGACAATTGCATACAACCCCCCCCCCCACACACACACACACACACACACACACACACACACACTTACTGTTTGCAGGATTCAAACCCCTACCTAACTATGTTATGATGCTAGAGAGTGACGCATTAACATGGTGCGCTATTTGCTTTACTGGCTGGTTTCTATTCTCCTGCTGTATTTCTAGGATGGTGACATCATCAGACTTTCCAAAGAGGAATGTACCTCTTTTAGTGTGTTTTCACAGTCTCCAAAAAGGGCACTCCTTTCGAAGACAGTTGCACACATACATACTCACACACTAACTGTTTGCAGGATTCAAACCCCTATCTAACTATGTTATGACACTGGAGAGAGACGCACTAACACGGCACGCTATTTGCTTAACTGGCTGGTTTCCCTTCTCCTGCAGTATTTGTAGGATGGTGACATCATCAGACTTTCCAAAGAGGAATGTACCTCTTTTAGTGTGTTTTCAGTCTCCAAAAAGGGCACTCCTTTCAAAGACAATTACACACACATTCACTGTTTGCAGGATTCAAATCCCTATCTAACTATGTTATGATACTGGAGAAAGACACACTAACACAGCTCGCTATTTGCTTAACTGGTTGGTTTCCCTTCTCCTGCAGTATTTGTAGGATGGTGACATCATCAGACTTTCCAAAGAGGAATGTACCTCTTTTAGTGTGTTTTCACAGTCTCCAGAAAGGGCACTCCTTTCAAAGACAATTGCACACATACACACTCACTGTTTGCAGGATTCAAACCCCTACCTAACTATGTTATGATACTAGAGAGAGACGCACTAACACTGCACGCTATTTGCTTTACTGGCTGGTTTCCCTTCTCCTGCAGTATTTGTAGGATGGTGACATCATCAGACTTTCCAAAGAGGAATGCACCTCCTTTACTGAGTTTTCCCAGTCTCCAAAAAGGAACACCTCTCAAAGAAAACTGCACACATACACCCCCCCCCCAACACACACACTTTGCAGGATTCAAACCCCTACCTAACTATGTTATAATATTGGAAAGAGACACATTAACACGGTGCACTATTTGCTTTACTGGCTGGTTTCCCTTCTCCTGCTGTATTTATAGGATGGTGACATCATCAGACTGGACATGGTGATGTGTGTACACTTTGTTTTATGCCATTCCAGGAATGGTCCATGTGGGTCAGCAGGTGTCAACAGCTTGAACATGACCTCAGTATCCTTACCTTGTGTGATCTATCTGTGGACACATATTTATGCACAGCTTCTTGGTTTTGTGGATACTACATGTGTCTGGGATGTTGATAAAGGGCTATTCAAAGTCTATGTGACACATGTGTAGATGTGTTCATTGATGTATGTCCTGGGTGGCTGCCTTGCAAACAGTCTAGCATGTTTGGGAACCATGATCCGCACATGAACATACCACAGTTGGTAGGGTTGTGTGTGTGTCAGCTTCCAATAGCTCTGTTTATGACTGCAACCATGATGGACTTCATGACCTTGCAGATCAGACCTCATAGGCGTACTGGACTTGACTTCCCATGGTGTGTTGTGCACCAACACTTGTGGGGAGTGCCATATGTAGCTGTGACACATTCAACGGTTCCACATCCTGTGTAGGGGGTGCGGCTCAGCTGACTGTTCAGGTGCATGACACATATTGGGAATCAATGTATTCCACCTGCTGCCATGCTTTTGGCAGTGGGGTAGCTGCTCATCCATTCTACATGTGATATCTCCTGGTATGATGATGTGGACTATTGTCAGTGGGGGATGGGTATGTACATATGGGCCTGTCTGTCATGATGTCGGCATTGACACTCAGGTACAGTTGGCCCTGACTTAGGACATATATGTGTGTACATTGATATTTATGACATAGCTGAAGGAGGTGTCATGATTCAGTCTGGACTCCTTCTCAGCTCCTCTTTACAAAACACTAACGAACATGAGCACTAATCCCTGTTATACTCTTTTACACGCTTAACACCCTACTGATCCTTTGTGATCAGGCTACAAAGTATGTCATGATAATATCCTGGCATGTCCAGGGGTCGGTTTTGTGTGCACTCTTCAGTCCAGCTGGTGGATATTGTGATATTGACACAATGTCACATCTGCCTCATGTACACAGACAACCCTCTCCTCCCGACAAACTCAGATATATGTGTGAGATGCACCTATACAGACATACAGGGAGCTGAACTCTCTCGACCCATGACTGGCACAGTCTATCAGGTGGTGAAGGTAACCACACACACCACATATCAGTCTCACATATCCTCTAGCAACAGCACTCAAACCACATTAGCACATATTGACATACTCGGATGCACAGGTACTGTGTCCGGGCCGGAGACAGTGATCTGTACAGCCAAGCAGGTACAATCTGTGGCTGTCCCACAAACCACCGTATTTGTCAGCCACATGGTGGAGCTGTGTGCATGCAGACACACACACATTAAGCAAACAATTAGGCCCCCCCACACACACACACACACAGACATGTCGATTGGATGGGTCAATGTCAGGCTCTGGCAAACAACAAAACGCCCTGTGCATATGATGATACCCATGCCACCTCCTGTCATCTGCATGATCAACGGAGGGACAGGCTAACATGGTGCTGATGCACAGGGTGACACTATAGCAGTGTAGCAATAATAGCAAGTTGTCAACAAGGAAGTCTAACTACATCCTTGTAGGTATATCTGAGCAGACATTATGCATCAAAGCTCTGATTGTCAATGTAGCATTGTTTACACCACTGTTAGGTCTGAGTATGTATTATCCACCCATGTGCCACTTGGTTGATGTGCGATGTGTTGCCAGCATGTGTTAGCGAGTGGACAGTACGTGTGTGATGTGTGCAGTACAGATTAGCAAGTGTACATCTGTGAACATGGTGGGTGCGCACTGTCTGGATGTACATGCATAGTGGACACATGGGACATGTGGCATACCCTGTTGTACACATTATTAACATCCCATTGCATCTTTCAATGGCCAGTATGCATTCTACTACAGTTATGTACTAACATGGGTAGACGTGTGTATGACATGGGTTGACACTATGCTGCGGGTGATACCGTTAATATCAGTCAATGATTTGCAGTCTGGTAGTATACACAACCTCAACAGCATAACTATAAGCAATCATTGGATGATGTCCTGACAAAAGACACACAGTAGTAGGGAACCCAGTATCAATTGGATCCTTCCGGTGCTACACTATAACACTAACCAGTGGTGATGACAGCCACCCATTACTGTGACCACACCTGTGTGTCATATAGCCCCCTTAGGTACATGCAGACACACTAGGGATGTGTCCATCCAAATCTGGGAATGCATGGAATGGCCTACAATGCATTCCCTGGATGGGACGCATATCCTACACAAGGGTATCATACAGACAGATACCTGTTGTGTGATACATGCTGTATAGCAGTAAGCCAACTATGGCATAGTCTATTGTACTATACATACTATCCCGTCAGTACCACACCTGTGGTAGCCCTCAACATGTATGTCAGGTACCATTGTGTACATACAGACCCATGTTATGTCATGTGTCCCTTGGTATCCACATATCCATAGGTATTGTGAAGTCCGAAGGTGTATCACAGACATTAGAGGCAGTCGTACACCTATAAAGACTGTCCATTCTTGGCAGACTTTGTTGTGCATGACCATGTCTGACATATACCCTCACTCACACTACTCTTAAGTAACTGTAATGGGTGTGTGTGCCACAGATGACCTTGGCCACAGAACACGACAGTGGACGGCCATGTCACATACATACATATGTGTCCTACGATCTGAGTAGCAGTGGCACAACCTGTCAATGGAAACAATGTATTCATGTAGTATGCAGGCTTCACACCTATGTAGTGATTGAGGGGACATGTACACATATATATTTGCCACGCAGATACCTGATGTCTGCAATGCACTTACTGTTGTCATCATACTATGTCATACCATAGTAAAAGCAAAACCCACACCGTGTTGACCAACAGTGACACACACACACAGTCAGCATTTGTAGGATTCAAACCCCTGCCTAACTATGTTATGATACTAGGAAGAGACACATTAACACGGCGTGCTATTCACTTTACTGGGTAGTTTTCCTTCTCCTGCTGTATTTGTAGGATGGTGACATCATCAGACTTTGCAAAGAGGAATGTACCTCTTTCAGTGTGTTTTCACAGTCTCCAAAAAGGGCACTCCTTTCAAAGACAATTGTACACATACACACACTCATTGTTTGCAGGATTCAAACCCCTACCTAACTATGTTATCATACTAGAGAGAGACGCACTAACATGGCACGCTATTTGCTTTAATGGCTGGTTTTCTTTCTCCTGCAGTATTTGTAGGATCGTGACATCATCAGACTTTCCAAAGAGTAATGTACCTCTTTTAGTGTGTTTTCACAGTCTCCAAAAAGGACACTCCTTTCAAAGACAATTGCACACACACACACTCACTGTTTGCAGGATTCAAACCCCTACCTAACTATGTTATGATACTAGAGAGTGACGCATTAACACGGCATGCTATTTGCTTTAATGGCTGGTTTTCTTTCTCCTGCAGTATTTGTAGGATGGTGACATCATCAGACTTTCCAAAGAGTAATGTACCTCTTTTAGTGTGTTTTCACAGTCTCCAAAAAGGACACTCCTTTCAAAGACAATTGCACACACACACACTCACTGTTTGCAGGATTCAAACCCCCTACCTAACTATGTTATGATACTAGAGAGTGACGCATTAACACGGCATGCTATTTGCTTTACTGGCTGGTTTTTCTTCTCCTGCTGTATTTGTAGGATGGTGACATCATCAGACTTTCCAAAGAGTAATGTACCTCTTTTAGTGTGTTTTCACAGTGTCCAAAAAGGGCACTCCTTTCAAAGACAATTGCATACAACCCCCACCCACAAACACACACACACACACACACACACACACTTACTGTTTGCAGGATTCAAACTCCTACCTAACTATGTTATGATGCTAAAGAGTGACGCATTAACATGGTGCGCTATTTGCTTTACTGGCTTGTTTCTATTCTCCTGCTGTATTTCTAGGATGGTGACATCATCAGACTTTCCAAAGAGGAATGTACCTCTTTTAGTGTGTTTTCACAGTCTCCAAAAAGGGCACTCCTTTCGAAGACAGTTGCACACATACATACTCACACACTAACTGTTTGCAGGATTCAAACCCCTATCTAACTATGTTATGACACTGGAGAGAGACGCACTAACATGGCACGCTATTTGCTTAACTGGCTGGTTTCCCTTCTCCTGCAGTATTTGTAGGATGGTGACATCATCAGACTTTCCAAAGAGGAATGTACCTCTTTTAGTGTGTTTTCAGTCTCCAAAAAGGGCACTCCTTTCAAAGACAATTACACACACACTCACTGTTTGCAGGATTCAAACCCCTATCTAACTATGTTATGATACTGGAGAAAGACACACTAACACAGCGCGCTATTTGCTTAACTGGTTGGTTTCCCTTCTCCTGCAGTATTTGTAGGATGGTGACATCATCAGACTTTCCAAAGAGGAATGTACCTCTTTTAGTATGTTTTCACAGTCTCCAGAAAGGGCACTCCTTTCAAAGACAATTGCACACATACAAACTCACTGTTTGCAGGATTCAAACCCCTACCTAACTATGTTATGATACTAGAGAGAGACGCACTAACACGGCACGCTATTTGCTTTACTGGCTGGTTTCCCTTCTCCTGCAGTATTTGTAGGATGGTGACATCATCAGACTTTCCAAAGAGGAATGCACCTCCTTTACTGAGTTTTCCCAGTCTCCAAAAAGGGAACACCTCTCAAAGAAAACTGCACACATACACCCCCCCCCCAACACACACACTTTGCAGGATTCAAACCCCTACCTAACTATGTTATAATATTGGAAAGAGACACATTAACACGGTGCACTATTTGCTTTACTGGCTGGTTTCCCTTCTCCTGCTGTATTTATAGGATGGTGACATCATCAGACTGGACATGGTGATGTGTGTACACTTTGTTTTATGCCATTCCAGGAATGGTCCATGTGGGTCAGCAGGTGTCAACAGCTTGAACATGACCTCAGTATCCTTACCTTGTGTGATCTATCTGTGGACACATATTTATGCACAACTTCTTGGTTTTGTGGATACTACATGTGTCTGGGATGTTGATAAAGGGCTATTCAAAGTCTATGTGACACATGTGTAGATGTGTTCATTGATGTATGTCCTGGGTGGCTGCCTTGCAAACAGTCTAGCATGTTTGGGAACCATGATCCGCACATGAACATACCACAGTTGGTAGGGTTGTGTGTGTGTCAGCTTCCAATAGCTCTGTTTATGACTGCAACCATGATGGACTCCATGACCTTGCAGATCAAACCTCATAGGCGTACTGGACTTGACTTCCCATGGTGTGTTGTGCACCAACACTTGTGGGGAGTGCCATATGTAGCTGTGACACATTCAACGGTTCCACATCCTGTGTAGGGGGTGCGGCTCAGCTGACTGTTCAGGTGCATGACACATATTGGGAATCAATGTATTCCACCTGCTGCCATGCTTTTGGCAGTGGGGGTAGCTGCTCATCCATTCTACATGTGATATCTCCTGGTATGATGATGTGGACTATTGTCAGTGGGGGATGGGTATGTACATATGGGCCTGTCTGTCATGATGTCGGCATTGACACTCAGGTACAGTTGGCCCTGACTTAGGACATATATGTGTGTACATTGATATTTATGACATAGCTGAAGGAGGTGTCATGATTCAGTCTGGACTCCTTCTCAGCTCCTCTTTACAAAACACTAACGGACATGAGCACTAATCCCTGTTATACTCTTTTACACGCTTAACACCCTACTGATCCTTTGTGATCAGGCTACAAAGTATGTCATGATAATATCCTGGCATGTCCAGGGGTCGGTTTTGTGTGCACTCTTCAGTCCAGCTGGTGGATATTGTGATATTGACACAATGTCACATCTGCCTCATGTACACAGACAACCCTCTCCTCCCGACAAACTCAGATATATGTGTGAGATGCACCTATACAGACATACAGGGAGCTGAACTCTCTCGACCCATGACTGGCACAGTCTATCAGGTGGTGAAGGTAACCACACACACCACATATCAGTCTCACATATCCTCTAGCAACAGCACTCAAACCACATTAGCACATATTGACATACTCGGATGCTTTAAATTTACTCTACCTAAGCAGCAGAGACCTCCAAAGCAGACACACACACACACACCTGCTACCCCACTACAATACCCACATATCACTAAGTTCACAATGTCAGTGTGCCACACAGTCACTGCCCTTAGGGCTAAACAACACACCTAATACACTTGTAATAGGCGACACTTATGTTCAGACACACTGACGCACCACTCACCAGCCCTGATAAGGGAATGGTCACTTTGGGCTGTCTGTTGGGTGCCAGGATCTACCGCATAACACAGGCAGTCAGGTCACTCCAAAGCAAGTACAAGACTGGCACCATCATTGTCCATGCTGGTGTGTGTAACCTCAGACGTTGCTCCCTGGACCACATGACATGATACATGGAGGTACACTCTGATCATGTAGCCCAGGCCAGTATGACCCTGACCTTGTCTAGCATCTTACACCCACCAATTATGATGTGACAGTATACGGACACACATATCACATTTAACAGTTGGCTAACAAATTTGTTTCATTCATAGGGGATACAGTGTCTGTCAGCGTATGGTGACATACTCAACATGCCACGTAACTTCACTATGGACAGCTTGCACCTGTCACCCTTGGACTTTGGTATGCTGGCTAAGGCTCTTGCTATCACCAGAGTGCCTTTTTTAAGCAGGGCTCAGAAGACAAACTCACTTCCATAGACATTACAGGTTAAATGAAACTAAGGGTAATGCTGCTCAACAACAGTTGTGTTAACCTCATATTGTGGCCCCTCAGGACTCTCCTCAGTATGGAGGAGAGCAATGTCTGTGCACTGACAGACACCTGGTTCAGGCTCGCTTATGCACACCAGCACTACCAGGTTATGTTTCATACCATGCTGTCTGACAACAAGACTTGGAACAGACAACACAACTAGGGGGAGTATCCATATGCATCACAGATACACACACCTCCAGGTTAGTAGCACTGCACAAAGCATCACAGACCATACATATACAACTACCATTGTGTAATACTGCCTTTCAGTTTGCTGCCTGCTACAGAACATACTCCCAAACTCAGGAACTACACTCGGCTTTTGTGGGAACTATGGAGAATATGAAGGTCTCCATAGACACCATTATATTGTGTGACTTCATATACACACATATTGACTGGGGATACTACTCAAGCCCCAACAACCTCACCCAACAGTCACTACAATTTGTGGATGCATATGCTTTGGCACAACCAGTCAGCACAGCCACAAGGGGGAATACATATTGGACCTGCTCATCACCAACATGGGGACTCTGTTCCACACCAGCGATATACCCCTCATTGGTAAGGTCAGAACATACATGTATCTCACAGGACATACATATACCCTCCACACACCCATCCTGGGTAATCTTGGTGAACTTCTCATGAGCCAACATCTCACTTCACCGAAGCAAGGTGGTATCCTTCTGAGATCCTGAGACAGTGGCATATACGGCTCACACTGCTGCATCCTTTACATACACATTCTATGGACACCTAGTGGACTGCATGGATTGTGCTATCCCAAATAACAACAAGACCCACTACTACAATGGCAGGGGACCTGTCTGGTAGACCCCAGCCATTAATAAGCTGTACAACGTCAGGAGGATGCTACTACATGATAGAGCACAATCCCAGACTGGGAAGGCATCTGTGATCTGTACTAGCAGACAGCTACAATCACTCATGGACTTTTCTAAGGGCCGCTTCTACCAGACAATTGCACCTGACACATAGAACTATCACACGGCCTTCTTCAGTTATGTCAGGAACCTGGGTGGACACTCACTGATATGCTGTGAGTTACTGCATACTGACTAAATCTACCCTGAACCCACTGGCATTGTCTACATCCTGGCAAACAGGTTAATTGCAGATATCTCCCGCCCATCCCCCCTAAGGAGCAACTATCCATCCCAACAGAGTATAACCTCCCTGACATCACACAGTAACAGGTGAGTACTGCCCTCCCCACAACATACATCACAGTATCAATGTGACCAGATGGTGTCCCAGCCTGCATCATACATGAGCATCATGACAAACGCAACCCTCACATTACATCACTGTTCAATATCGGAGTTACCACAGGATATGTACCCAAGGAATGGCGTACTGGGACAGTGGTCCCGCTCCACAGAGTTGGTGCCACAACGGACCACAGACAATATTGCCCTATAAGCCTATGTAGCCTGTTCTGCAAAGCTATGGCGCATATTGTCATAGGACTCCTACACATAGACATCGGGAACCTACAGACACTGTATCCTACTCATTTCAGCATTGTTGTGGGCAGATCTTGCCTCTTGAACCTGTAGGTATTCTTTAAATGGCTAACAGGTCCATCGACATAGGGACGGCTATCCACACAGCCTACCTGAACCTTGCAAAACCATTCAATGCAATAACCCACTGGGCCATTATGCATAGGCTCACCAGCGTCAATTTGGACACATATCTCACACAATGGATTGATACCTAGATCAGGGATAGCACCCACATTGTCAGGATTGCAGGTGCCACGTCTGACTATACACCAGTTACACATGGCATCCCACACAGCTTGGTCCTGGGATCTCTCTTGTTCAGTATATATTTGTCTTACGTACAGGCTATCACAGGGGGAATATGGCTGAACATGTTTGCACTTGACTGCAAACTGTGTGCCATGATCAACTCTCCAGCTGCCACATGCATACTCAATCAGGGTCTCACAGAGATAGATAACTGGTGCCAGAGCCATGGCCTACAGCTAAATGCCATTAGTTGCATAGTCATCCCCTTTGGGAATAACAACATGCCCACACATTACCACATAGGTAGTACTCCATTACATATGGTAGGAGTTGTTAGGGGTTTGGGGACATCACTTGTTTGTACTGTCACCTTTAACATTCACGTTGCCAAAGTGGTTGGACACACCTTCTATGTGTGCCACCTTATCCCATATGGTTTCACATCTAGATCGAGTGAGGTCATTGTGCCCCTATACTCATCACATCCATGCTTGGTTACAATGCCACATTTGGGGTGTACCTTACCTAACACCTGCAGCAACTGTACTGGCCACGGACGGTCCTCACTAAGCAGATCTAGGGACTCACACAGATGCCCTGCATAGTTCAGATGCAGTAACTCCAGCTCTACTCAGTCGCTTACCACCTACTCAGATATGATGTGTGCCTGTTGTTTACAGCTATACCCAAACCAGAATTACTGGACATGCTCCACCTCAGGATATCCAACTCCCTTGGAGCTACACACTGCAGGGACGTATACCTCAGCACAGATGTTAATAGGACATTGTGGAGGGACAGATTCTTATCCCAGAGGCTCCACTCACTACAGAATGTAATCCCAGTTTCACATAGGCAGAGCCACCCACTGACCACCTACTGGAGACATCTTGACGACTGTATGAGTGATTGTATATTTACCCCTGGGATAGCTTCTGTGTCCCTGCTAGACAGAGGCACACTAGCATAAACGTACATAGGCTATCTTGTGTGACCTACTATTCACACACACAGTGTAGTAATCTGACAGGGTTGCGAATGCCAAACACACTCTGGCTAGGCTTGTACATGCCCTAGGGCAGATAGCCTAGTATCGATCTCTGAACCTATGCTAATGTTCAAGATTCACAATGTTTATTGTTGATACTGTTTGCAGGTCTTTATCATCTTTGCTTTACCAGTTTCCATGAAGAACTTCAGTATCTGCAGAACATATTTGATTATGACAGGGTTCCACTATATTATAGATGTGTCTGTTGTCATATAACTGTGTGCACAGGGTGGATTGCTGTATAGTGACAGGTTCCTGGGCTAACACATGCAACTGCCAGATATGCGTGGCCCACTGCTGTACTCAGACATGGCCTGAGTGTGTGAGCATGCCCAGTTCTGACATTACATGTTTTGTTGCCTGACATTTGTCTCATTTATTCAAGTGTGTGAGCATGCCCAGTGTGACCCTTCAGTATGTTGCTATCTAAGGTCCACTACATTTGCTGATGTGTGTGAACATGACCAATATTAACATTTATACTGTGTGTGTTGGAAGTCAGGCTTTGTTCTCACTGCAGGACTCATCTTTGTGTCATAACTCAACAAGGATTATGCTGTGCCTGCAGGGTTTCCATGGAATACTTTGCATAGACTTATCAACATTCTGTCATACAGGTGGACCACTGCAATACTGTCATTTTTTAGTGGTTCAATACTTTGGCTATAGTACACAGTATCCTGGGTTCGAGGCCCATCACTGCTTTATATTTTCATACTGAGCAGACCACAATGCTTAAGGGCCTGTTAAGCAAATATGAGCATGTTGGCTTTTGTTCAGCTATGCCCTGCTTAGACCAGGCTTGTCCGACATTGCTCAATATTCACCAACATTGCTGGACGTTGCCCAATATTACTCAACATTGACCACAGTTGTGCTAGTTGGTGTGTGCAATTTTGTTTGCATATAGTACATGGTGGTAATTGCTGTTTAGCACTGCTTTATATTGCTTAACACATGGCATTCATGCCTTAGGTGGCACTGCAGGGCTGCCTATGTCGGATGCACATACTACACTCCCTGCACATGTTTGGAAGCAGGTAGTGTCAACTTAGGCATCCCTTTTACTTTATGTGCGAGTCGGAGAGGGGTATCATTTCCAGAGTTCCTACTGAGCCAGTGTATGTGCTATGCATTGCCTCTTTGCCAAGGCCAAAGCATACTGGGCATGCCTCTTTCTGCCTACTGGGGCAGGCTCAGGTTGTTCCTCCTCCGAGTCACGCTCTGCCTGTGATGGCCTTGGCAATGGTGGGGGGCTGTTTGACCCAGGCCTATGCTGGTCCTGCTGCAGCTGTTTTCGCAGGATCATATTATGTAGCATAGCACATACCATGACAATTTGGGTACATGTAGCTGGTGAGTACTGCAAGGATCCACCAGATGTGTCCAGGCACCGGAACCGTGACTTGAGCAGCCCAAACACATGCTCTATTACATTTCGTGTTTGTGCGTGTGCCTCATTATGGCATTCCTGTTCAGGTGTGTGTGCATTTCTGATGGGTGTCATAAGCCACGGCTCCAGTGCATAGCCAGCATCCCCCACTAGGTGACTATGTGGGATGTCCCCATTGGCAAATGTCTGGTACAGCTGCGTCAGATGCCAGATATGGAAATCATGATAGCTTCCAGGGCAGCCTGCACACACATTCAGTATTATGCCCTGGGCATCACACATGACCTGGCAGTTGATGGAGGGGAAGCCCTTGCGGTTGAAGTAGACCCTACCCCGCTCGCTGGCTGGTGCTTTGATGCGTATGTGCGTGTAGTCTATTGCACCCACTACCTCAGGGTATTCCGCTATTTGCTGGAAGAGACGCATAGTGCAGGCCAATACCTCACGGAAATTGGGGAAATATACATGATCACCGATATATGCTGACATGGCATCCAGGAACTGGTGTAGTACCCTGGATGCTGATGCCTGTGATATCCCCATCATATCACCAGTTGGTCTCTGGAAGGTACCTGTTGCTAATATTCTTAGGCCAATGCATACCTTGGTTTCCACTGGGATGGGTTCCCCTCTGTTGGTTCTGTGTATGAGGTGTGGCCTGCACAGCTCAACAATTTTCTGCAGGAGGTTTCTGTCCACTCTATAGCGCTCCACTATCTCCAGCTCATGTAGCCCCTGGTAGGTTACCCTGGGCCTGTACACTTTTCTCTGTCTCCTCACTGTGGGTTGTCCAGCAGCATTTCCATTGTCACCACCCTCAGCGTGTTGCATATGTCGCCTTATAACAGCAATGGCAGCCCCTAACATTTCTTTGTCTCAGTAAAGCTTTTTCAGTTTTCACTTCTATTACCTTACTGCAGTGTCTGTTGTGAGAAACATAATGGACTGTTGTTTGCAGTTTTAAGTGCTAGGCTGGGCTGGGCTAGTGTACTGCCTGTGTAATTGCCTGATTCTGATTGTTTTCACCTGCTAGCTCTGCTAGTACTCCCTGGTAGTTTCCAACTATTTGTTGTGCTTCCTTTTTCCTTTCTGTTTCCTCAGGGGGTGGAGCGCCGCGCACACAAGCGCAAACATGCACACAGCTGCTAACACGCATGCACACAAGCTTACACGGACTAAAACTTGTTTATTCGGTTAAAATGCGCGCACACCAGCGCAAACGTGCTTACAACTCCTTAAACAGCCTTATACATGCTTACTCCGGCTTAAACGCGTGCACTCACGCTTACACGTGCACAGTCTGTCTTACTTGGGTTTACAGATGAGCACACACGCGCATGCATGCTCGGCAAGAAACTTTGGTGTTATCCATGGTATACACCTTCCATTTCTTGGCTTTCCCTAGCCTACCTGTTGACACACCTCTTTCCATGATGTCTAAATGACAGCGGACACATGCCACTCTGCTCCAATGAGCTTCACTTCTTTCATACATACCCCCTTGTGATGTCACCTATCTTCTACTCTGTTACTCCCCATATCCTACTCCTACACTCCACTGACTGTGCTCATTTGCTATGTAAACTAGCGATTCACTATCCTAACACTCATTTTCATAGGATTGCCTACTAATGCTTGGTTACATGTCTTAAACTGAGCTTCCCCCCTTAGCAACCTCTACTCGGTGGCCATCTTGTCTTCAGCCTGCCATTCCCTTGCATTGTACATTACCACTTTCAATAAAATCCACATTTGTGGGTTTTAATTTGTAGTATTCTGGTTTTTAGAGCGTAGCCTGTTTGCGCGGCGCTGCGCTACGCTTAAACATCGGAAATCGGTGGAAAAAAAATTATTTTTATTTTAATTTTGCATCAGGGAACATTTCCAATGGCCGTATATTTGGCCATTGGCATGCTTCCTGCACTGGATGCAACCTTTATTTGGAGCTGTCACGGCTCCGTTTTGCTATTTGCAGAACGGTACTTAGTTGTCAACTGAGTAAATTTCTGCAAATAACACTGCTCTTACTCGGACAGGTTTGGGTTTCCTGAATCGCAAATCAACCTCATTTGCATGCCTTTCACCTGCAATTGAGGTGATTTGCATGTCCCAGCCCTGACAGTGTAAGAGCCGTTTTAGGAGCTCTCTTACTCGCCCCTACAGGCTGTTCCTGGATCGCTCGTCGGACATGATGGCTGCATGGAGTCTTACTCTACTCTTAGACTCCGTGCAAGCCATTGTGAATCCGGCCCATTGTCTGTGTAGATACCTTGATCGCCGACCTTACGCTGCCTTCAGCCTCCAGATCTTGCTGAGCAGTTCCTATTACACTGAATATGTCTTCAGTTGGACCAAAAGGATTGCAGAAACTTACCTTAGAGCTTGCACTTGAGTATATGGGTTTATCTATTATAAATGATTATTTTGGCAGTCCAGACTAGCACATGAGATGATACTACATGAATATAGCACAATTACTTCCTTCTAGTCTCTCAGAGATAATTTTACATTTTTTCCTTTGGGACTTTTCTTCTAGATCAACTTGCTTCTCCAACTTAGATTCCAGGTTTGCAACCTTATCTTGTAAAACTACCAGAACATCAGAGTGCTCTGATAGCACTCTTTTCACTTTGGTATTGCACTGAGCCATATTTTGCACTAAAGTATATTATTTCAAGTTCATTTCTGAAGCACCTGATAAATTAGTTCTAATGGAGACTGCTGTGATTCCTATTTATGTATGTGTGTAAGTTTGTATGAATGTATTCATGTATTTATGTAATTATTTATTTATTACTTGTTTGCTTGTATTGACCAGGGTAGTCTGACTGGGCTGTGGTTATAGTCCCTTTTCAGTGGAGGCCCACAGAGAAAAGCTCCAGTTACAAAATATGCAGTTTTATACGAAAGAGAAAAAATGTAAAATCTAAAGTAACAACATGGACATAAAATAACTGAAAAGCAGTGATCAATAAAATATAGAATTATTACATATTAATATGTGACAAATTAGCAATACAGTGAGATTTAAAATGTCAAAGTACAGTTTTACATTTATGGGTAGGAGAAATAGGGGAGAGAAAGTTTGGGAAATACAAGGCAATATGAGTATAAAGAAGAGAGTAAGCAAGGAATGGTGAGTAGTGTATATATTTGTGTATATTTCTTAGGTGATACAGAGAAAAAGACAATTGTAGTGATGCTGAGGTAGATTTAGGAGGTAGTGAGTAAAAGATATAATTTTGCTGGTGTGAAAACATTTTCAGGGGGTAAGAAGAGAGAGAAGAGAAGTGGCAGTAAGACAAAAGGGTGTAAGACAGTAGGAAATTTAGATTGAAAATTTGCTTTGTTGAGGTATATGGGAATAATGTATGTTTGTAAGAGCCAAGGTAGTTTAGCCTAGGTTAGTGCAAGAGCAGAGCTAAGTGTTTTTAAAGTGTTGTCTTAACATGTTTTTGAATATGGATAGGTTTGATTGTTGTTTGATGGTGGTAGGAATAGAATTCCAGATTTTGGAAACATAATTTGACTACAAAGACAGACCAGCAGAGTTATGTTTTTTTTGTTATGGTTACTACGTACTTGTCCATGGAGCATAATGATAATGCAGAGGTATCAGAGTCCACTAAGGCTTGGAGTACAGGATAGTTTTGAGGTACATAGATTATATTATGATTGGTTGCTAACTGGTTGAAACACAGATAGTGTGGAAGTTATAGCCAGCTTAACTGTTTTAAGATTAGGCAGTGGTAGGATTTAGCAGATTGGTTAGTGATGAATTTAACTATCTTGTTATGGCATTGTTCAGTTTTTCTTCGTAGAGATTGCTGAAGGCTTTTGTAGCTGGGAGCAGATTTTCTGTATAATTTTCCCAACCTAGACTCCAAGAGCTTTTTCAGCTTTGGTTAATGCTTCCAAAGTTGATGGAACTATAGTCTTGCTTTGCTGGCAGATTTTTCTTGCCTTGGTGCTTATTTCTGTGTGTCATTTACAATTTTCAGCTCTGTCAACCTTTGTCTACTTATTTAAGGGCTTTACTGGTACTTATCTCTCCTCTAGTGCAGTTCTATTAATCTTGTTCACCAAGAGCTGCTGGGTTTCATTATACCCTTTAATCAGCCATACCAGAAATTAATTCTCCTGAATATTTTTGAAATGTGACCTTAATTATTGTACCCTTAAGGTTCACCTGGCAGCCATCTTTTATTTTCTCCAGGGTCAAGACTCAAACCTTGGCCCTGCTTAAAATATATGTTTTTCATGAAGAGTACCTTTCTTCTGTGGTTACCTGTCCAAGATCTGATTTCACTTTGGGATAATAAAAGTCATGTTAGAAAAAGTCACTGTTTCTCCTTTTGAGTCTGTGGTCCCTGAGTATCTAAAATTAATGTCTTAGACTTTGTTTTTAGCAGGAGCTCCATTCTCTCTTGATATATTTTCCTTACCTGGTCTTTCACAAAAATAGTTTCCTTGCACAAAAACTCACAGTTTGTGCCTAAGGTGGTTAGAAAAATGAACATAGATCACTCTCTCCAATTACCAGTTTTCTAGGAATAACTTTTGCATATCAGCTCAGGGACAGTTTAGACAGGATTAATAGTTTGGGAAGAGATGATTATTTTGTTTTCTTTACTAAATGCAGAGAAAGCTAGAAAGTTGCAAAGTGATGCCTTTCCAAGTGGCTTTCCAAATGTATCATTTTCTCTTATAGAAAATGTGGTAAATCTTTGCCAGGATGAATTGTAAAACATTTGAAGAACATGGTATTTTTTGTTATGCTGTCTTACATGACATTTGTGCAACAGCCATATGGCTATCTTTACATACCTCTTAGCAAAGTGCTATAAATTGAAAGTGATCTTCAGGTCATCCTTCTGGTCCACAATCATGGATATGTTCCTATATGACAGATACCCCAGGGGACTGATCTACCATGTCTGTTCCTACAGCCAGACTTCTTTGAGAGCTGATACAAAACCTGTAGATACAATCCATAATGACAAATCTCTAAGAAGACCCTTCTGTGGTCTGATACAAAAGTTATGGGTACACTACATAAAGCTGGATCTGTAAAAAGAGTCCTATGTGGTCTGATACAAAAGCTACAGGTACGATACATAATGCTGGATCTGTAAGAAGAGCACTCTATGGTCTGATACAAAAGTTATGGGTACACTACATAATGCTGGAGCTGTACAATGAGCCCTTTGTGGTCTGATACTAAAGTTATGGGTACACTTCGTAATTCTGGATCTGTAAAAAAGCTCTGGCTACAGAAGACTCCCTCCCCCTCTACCATACCATTGTACTCCTCCATCTTTTCATTTGCTTGGTCCAGAATCAAACTATTGTAAATTAGAAGTGCATTGAGAAAGTAAGGCATCAAGATGGAACTGTGTGCTGACTGATCTTAATGCTGGGGACATTAATCCTGCCTTAAAGCAAAAGCTCTTCTTGCAGATCCAGCAATATGGATAATACCCAGAATTTTTCTCTCTAAAATACATTTTGTTGCTGAGGTGTGAAGCACTGGTCAGTGTACTGACTGACACCTAAAATACTGACTTTACAGTTGGTTCCTAGACTTGCATTGGAACTATCGCAGCTAGAATTAATGACCTGATTACTTAGTTTCTTAAGGCTACATGTGTTGTAGATATAGCTGCTGTACTGCTATTCACTGACTTGCCTCAAATGAAAAACTGTGACAAATACCAGAATGATCTAATGCAGTAATTCACAGATCGTCAAAATGTTGAGTAGATAAACTGTAGAAGTGGGTCCAGGCAGAAAACAGAGAACAATACTTAAATCATGTTTCCATTATAAGTGATACTTCAGTTGGACTAATGGAAGGAAAGCCATTTGTGATGGAAGAAGATGACATTTGAGTAGCACTGTCCTTTAATCATTGTATCATCCAAAAAAGAGTGATTAACTAGAATAAGACTGTACTGAAGTAAATCGAAATGGTATCCGTAGAACATCCATCTTCCATATTTCAGAAATTACAGTCATATAAGTAACGTTATCGTAACAGTAGATGTTCCAATGATCACTGCTGCAGTAGCCTTAGCTATATGACTGTTACATCCTGTGAAGGATACAACAGCCAGCCAGCTTCCAAACCTTCAAGGTGCCTTCCATGTGCCCAAACTGTTAGACAGCTCAAGCTGAGCTGATTAAAAGACAGGTTTGGGTGTCAAGCCCTTCGGAGCTTTCATACCAACTGAGAGAAGGAGGCTAGACCCTGAGTGGACATTACTAGGAAAAGCTAAAACACATGTTCATACCTTGCATATAAAAAAAGAAATACCAAAAAATCAAGGAGGATATATGGAGAGCATCTAAACATATACTGTTACGCTAAGTTTACTTACACATACACATATGTACTATATTGTTCATATTGATCACTGCTGCAGTAGCCAAAGCTGTATGGGTTGAGTATCACAGCTTAGAACATCTGGGAGGTGTGAGAGGAAGGACCATGAACCCCATGGGGAATGGTCCTAGCAAAGCCTAACCTAGACTTCGAAAGGGAATTTGGTTTGTAATGTTTTGTAAACATACCGTATTTCTCCATAAATAAGACCTAACCAGAGAATAAGGTCTAGCATGGTTTTCCAGGGTGGTCATGATATAAGCTCTACCCCAAAAATAAGCCCCAGTTAAGATCGTTAACAACACATGACGGACGTGTTGAATTACAAAATAATAATATTATTGACACCTGTTGACTGAGGCTATCATGCTCTGCTTGCCATTTTCGGACTATTTGCACCACTCGGACACCTAATGTCTTCTGTTTGCAGAAAGTCGTAAGATTCTTTCCCCGGGGGTCCTCCACAATTCTTACTGTAACCCTAATCCTCACTCACACTTGACAGTTGAGATCCTTGGCCCATAAACACTAGCAAGTGTACTTTGATTGGTCAAAGTACAGACAACGCATATAAAACGTGTGCACTTGATAACGAGCGGGTGTGGTTGTGTCTTCTTAACCATCGCCATTTTGTGTTGCCACTCCTGTGTTGTAAGTCTTCAATTAACCCTCCTCCAGACAAGATAAATGCAAAAAGAGCTATTCCGCTGAGTACAAGAAAGGAATCGTGGAGGACTCCCAGGGAAAGAATCTGATGGCTTTCTGCAAAGAGAAGAAGTTGGATCTCTGAATGGTCCGAAAAGGGCGAGCAGTGTATGATAACCTCAGTCAACAGGCCAATGAGGGAAATGCTAAGAAGTGCAAGTGTGGATCAGGTCAGCAACCTTTATTTCCTGAGCTGGAAGACATCATCTGTGAATGGATTGCTAACAGGAGAGCAAAGGCTTTGGTTGTGCACAGGGCTGATATTCAAGCATTTGCACTTGCAATGGCACCACAGTTAGAAATATCCCCAGAAGAATTCAAAGCATCACAACATCGGCTGGATGGCTTCCTTCAGCGATATGAACTGTCTCTAAGAAGATCGACAACACTGTTCAAGCTGGAAGATACTGAAGTTATTAAACATGCACTTGCTTTCAAGTCCTTTGTTGATGGCATCGACTTTTCTAAATACCAACTCTCCAACATGATTGCTATGGATGAAACTGCAGTTTTTATGGGCCAAGGATCTCAAACAACAATTGATCAGAGGGGTGACTTGTCAATCTACATTCCCTCCACTAGTTTCGAAAGTGCACGTGTTACCTGTATTTTGGCAATTCATCTAGATGGAAAGAAAACCCCACTGCTAATCATTAGTAAGGGCAAGAAAGATAAGATTGAACGTGTTTCAGGCATTCCTTGCACAGAGAAGAATAGATCAAATAATGATTCCCGCAGGAATGACTGCCTATCTCCAGACTCTTGATATTTCAATAAACAAGCCATTCAAGGACCATTTGTGCATGGAACCCAATGGCTACATTGAAAATAGAATGGAAAGAAATCAGCGTGGAAACTTTGTGAAGCCTAGCCTGCAAGAGATCGTGACCTGGGTGAAGAATTCATGGGATAAAGTCACTGACAGCTGTGTTGCCAATGCACTATGAGCAGGCTACATGGACAAGCAGTGCTCATTTAAGGAGGGCTCTCTTGCTGGGCATGACAGATTGGGGCAAATGGTTCTACAGGAAATGGAGTCGCAAGAAATTCAGGCCTGAATTCGGGGGTTGGAGACTTATGACAATGTTCCAGAAGAAGATGACATGACTGTATTTGAATAACTTTTCCATTATTTGTGCAACAGAATGGATTGCTTCTGCTTTCAGCTGCCGCATGCTCTTGTCAGTTTTTGACTTTATTGTATTAAGGTAATGTTTCATTATCAAGGGGTAATTACAAAGTAAGGCCACTAATTCCCAGACTTCATTTTTATGACTTTCCATCATTCTTCTCTTATGGTTTGGGTAAGGAATAAAGAAAGCATCACCACTCAAAAAGTGGCAGTTATTCACCTGTTTTATTCCCCTCCTTCAATACACATGTATTGAGATTTTTCTGCACTTTCTGTTATGCATGAAATATTGCACTGTGAAAGCCAAGGTGTAGATATTCTGAAGTTGAAATGTTTGTTGCACTGTTTATGTAGAATTCTCACACAACTGTTAACATGTTACCTAGAACTGTTGCCCAATAATGGAAAAGTACCAAATAAATGTGTACATTAATAAATGTCAATTTGTGTACATGAATAAATGTCAATTTTTGTACATGAATAAATGTCGATTTGTGTACATGAATAAATGTCGATTTTTGTACATGAATAAATGAATAAATGTAGATTGTTGTATGAAGGGGGGTAAATAAGGCATCCCCTGATAATAAGCCCTAATGCGTATTTCGGCGGGGGAAAAAATATAAGACCCAGTGTTATTTTTGGGGAAATACGGTATGCACAGAGGACCAAGTTGCTGCTTCTAAAATATTTCTGGAGTTCAGCCCTTTCCAAAAAACCATAGATGAAGCCAAGGCCCTGGTAGAGTGAGCCTTGATCCTGCATGGAATAGTTTTGTTGTGGTGGGAATAACAAACAGTAATAACCTGAGACAACCATTTGGAAATAATCTGCTTTGACACAGGTTGTGGCTTATTCATACCTTTACAAGAAATGAACAACTGATTGGATGTTCAGAAAGAATTAGTTCTATCAAGATACTATCTGAGCTGCCTATGGACATCAAGGATATATTCAGGAAAGAACACAGGGAGATGTACAATTTGGCTTAAAGTAAACTCTGATACCACTTTAGGCATAACAGGAGGATTAGTTCTCAAAGAAACCCTGTCCCTGTGGAAAATGAACTAAATTGAACCACCATAAGAGCTTGCAACTCAGATACTCTTGTTGTAGGGGACAGAGCAATCAGTAAAACTGTTCTCCTTATTATTAACCTTAAGTCAGCCAGATGAACTGGTTAAAATGGAGTGTTAGCTTCTGTAACACAAAATTAAAATCCCAAGGAGGAGACACCAGTTTTCTTAGAGGTCTCTTATGCAGCACCCCTTTTAATAACATTTTAAACACCTTTATTAAATTATCACTTAAGACTTGCACACATACATAAATAGAAAAGAAAACAAGATGTATATTATCATTTTTCCATTTGAATATGTTATACATTTCATATATCTTATTTCTTTCTAACTGTCTTTCATGGGTTCATAGATTAGTACTAGGTTAATTGCCCTTGTGGGCCATTTTAAGCCTAGCCAATTACTCCTGTGAGAATCAAACTCTGCACCTTGTGTTCATAAGGTAAACACCTTAACCATCAGTCCCACCCCTTTCATTCCAGCATTACATAAATTGCTCGATTCCTGCCTTCCCTTAAATTTCACCCATCATCCTGAACATTATTTTGCATATATTGTACCCACATATTCCATTTATTTCTATGTAATTTGCTCCATCCCTTTTCTATAAATCCATTTTACATTATTTATAGCTTTTACAATATTCAATACTTCAAATACATTTGGTTTACATTTTTATTTCCATTTTCTAGTAATTGTTGTTTAGCAGCCAACATAATTAAACTTAATAAAGCATTACAATTTCTAGTTAATTCAGATCCTGTGTCTCAGCTAAAAAGAATAATTTCCTTAGTTACAGTCATTTGCCCTCCCAATATTGCTGACAGAGTAATCTGTAGGGAGTTGTTAAAATCTGGCAGCTAATTACACTCCTAAAAAAGTTTCAAAAAGATTTTGACATGAGAATTGATTGAAAGAGGGGGCTCCATGGGCAGACTTACTGAAATGGTTGACAACTGAACCTTGATAGAAGATAGTAATTTACACAAATACTGTAAAACTAAATAAATACTATCCCTGAATGGGTACTATTTTTTTTTGTTGGCACTAGTTAAAAAACCTTTTCCATTTATTTATATATGATTTTCTAGTACCAGGCTTTCTTACCTCCATCAGTGTCCGCTGCACGTCCTCAATAAACAGGTGCCTAAAACATCTTAAGACCCTATTTTCTAGGTAGTCAGTTGTAGTTGCTTGGGATCAGGATGTATCAAACACACCTGTTCTTGTGTGAGTAAATCCAGTCTGTGAGGGGGCTTGTGGTAATTGCCCCTGGCCATTTCCAAAAGATGGGAGAACCACTGTTGCCCAAGACAGAAGGGAGTCAAAACAGTGATCTTAGGGTATTCCTCCTGAATCTTCATAAGTACCCTGGATATCACTGGAAAGCTTGGAAGAGTATACAGGAATATTTCTGCCCACGTAAAAGAAAAAGCATCTGTCTTCCAGGCCTTCTTGCATGGAGTTCTAGAACACAAATTTTTCCAGTTGATTGTTCAGAGAGGATGCAGAAAATGTCTACCTGAGGAATTCCCTGCAGATGGATCAAATCTGGGGAAAAACCCTGATCTAGTTTCTATTCATGAGGTCTGCCTTTGTCCTGCTCAGCCTGTCTGCTACACAATTTTGCTCCGATGGAATGTAGGGTACCTGTAGAGTGATATTGTGCTGTAATGCTATATACCATGTTAGTAATGCTAGTCTGCACAGGTGATCTGGTTTCCCCCTTGCCTTTTCAAGTACCACATCACTGTTGTATTGTCTGGTTTCTCCCTTGCTTTTTCAAGTACCATATCACTGTGGTATTGTCTGTAACTACTTGAAAAGCTCCCGGGAATCACAGACAATTCAGAGCGCTGCCTGGGAACCACAGACTATTCAGAGCGCTGACAGCCTTTATGAGCACTAGCATCTCTTTTATAATCATGTGCTTTGTTATGTCTTTCTTGTCCCAGAGACCTTGCACTTTTAGCTCCCTTGATACTGCTCCCTAAGCAAAGTCTGAGGGATTTGTTGTGATTGACTGCTTTGGAGCAGGATGGGAGAAGGAGAGACCTGGATTCAGAGATGTTTGATGCCTCCACCAAGTGATTTCTGTCTTCACAAATTCCAAAACTGGAATTTGAAAAGATAATAGATGTTGATGCTGGGACTAAAGAGACTTCAGATACCACAGTATCTTTCTCATGTGGAGTCTTGAAAGAGGAAGCATGAGAATTACAGACTTTATAAGACCCAGAATCCTGAGGTATTTCCTTGCAGTGCCAAAAGTCTGAGTACACAACCCCTTGAAAAGATCTAAATACAGATTTATTTTTCCTGTGGAAGAAAAGAGCTTAAGACTGTAACAGACATCCTAGAAACACAATCCTATGTGATGGAGTCAAAAAAAGACTTTTGAGTGTTCTCTTGGAATTCTAACCTGTGTAGGAGATCTCACCCAAGTAAGAGATTCCTAACACTTTGAAAAATACTCTGCAAAGATCAGTAAGTTGTTTTAATATGGCAAAATGTGGACACCATGTAAACTGCAATGGGCTATGAAAGAAGCTTGACACTTTGTGAACACTCTTGGAACAGTGGTTAGTCCAAAGTGTATGTCAGAGAACTGATAATGTGATCCAGACTTACAAAACCTTAAAACACCTGAAATCTGGAAGAACAGGAATGCAATGATATGCATCTTTTTAAACTTAGGTTACTAAAAAAGTCAAATGAGGAAAAAGGGGCAAGAGGTTGTGAAGTGAAAGCATTTTGAACCTGGGCACTATCGCAAACTGATTCAGGAAAGAAAGGTCCCAAACTAGTCTCCAGGCATTTTCTTTCCTTGGCACTAAAAACATTCTTGAATAAAATCCTTTTTCTAACTGGGGAGGAGGAATTGTTTATACTACTTCCTGAGACAGGATGTGCTGTATGACAGAATATAAGAGAAGGGTTTGGTCTGGTAGATCACAAAGAATTTTCTGGAAAGGTGGAATTTCATCCTAATGCTATCTGGATCCTTGCTGGATCAGCTTCAGAACCCATTTTTCTGAAACAAATTCTTGAGAGAAATGAAGAGTCAGACTTTGTGGAAGTGCTAAGGTACTGCCAGTGAGGGAGGTGGGAATACATGATCTCTTTAATAGTCATTCTACTTTATTTGACAGTCCTTTCTTCTGGGGGCTACCAGCTTTCTTTTTTGAACCTCCTTGACACTGCTTTTTAAATGTCTGCTTACCAGGGTTCTGCTGAGACTTTTTGTTTTGTTTCTTGCCAAAGCTGAAAGAGGGAGCAGAAAATCCTTTGGAAAATTTAGAGAAGAAGGGCTGAAAAATCTGTGAGAGTCCCTGAATCAGATTACTTCTATCATCACATTTTTAATAACCTCTGCAGCAGAGGGTCCAAATACTAAATCTCTATTCAAAGTAGAAGGGAGAGTGTATGAGACTTCCCACCCCTGCAAAAATGATTTTTTTAAAAATGTTTCTGATTCTTATATATTTATTTGCTCAAGAACTCTTCAGTCATAGGTACATGTGTCTCGAAGATTTGTGTACTCAGATTGTCAGTTATTACGGAGGATCAAAAGTTTTCTGCTATAAAAATTACCACAGAACTTTCCCCTTTCAAAAAACTCATCTACACTCAACTGATGATCAATAATAACTCTTATTACACGCCCTCAGTGCTTAATCGTTTTGACCCCAAAATCTCTCCTTCTTGTACTTGTTGTTCCTTTCCGAGAGCTGATCTCCTTCATATTCTTTGGTTCTGCAATCATACCCACAAATTTTGGTGTTCTTTAAAAGTACGTCTCGAGAAAATGGGCCATCACAAATCTACCCTTTCCTGGGAAATAGCCATTCTCCATATCCCCATCACTAAGCTACCCAAGTTAAAACTCCATGTACTAATCACTCTCTGCTCTCTTATCAAATTATACATCACTTAAAACTGGATGGATCGCACTAAACTTTGCTGAAAGGGTTTTAAGGAGATGGCATTGAAATATATCTCTGCGCAAAAGTTTATCAGAAATGGGCCCAATAAGAAAGCCTACTTTAAAAAATTATGGAAATGTTTACTTGACCAAATTATTTGTGAGTAATCCATCTCGTAGCCTATCATCTTGTTTACCACAGAGATCCCTCCCCCTTGTCACACTCTGAGATCCACTGATATCCCTCATAACTTTGTATTTTCTTTTCCAGTGGATTTTATTTGTCTGGTAGCACTTTTGCTTGTACATTTTGTATATAATTTAGTTAGCTTTTAGGTATAGGTAGTTTATTTTTTGTTTTCTTGTTCACTATTGCATGTATTGCTCTGTTACTCAATCATAGTTTTTTTTTTTGTAATGCTTTGTTATTTGTGAAATTAAATAAAAAGTTATTTGAAAAAAAAAAGATTGTCAGTTTGGAATATTTTCAGTGTGGAATTGTGTTTCAAGACATGTAACCTCAACCAATTGTACTGGAGCCCTTCTGACCAGATAGACCCATACTGCTCAACTGTCCAGATATTTGCAGAATGTCCACATTTTGCCTCATATTTCTGGTATAACTGTCCCTCATAAAAATGTGGTTTTCCTGGCAAATCATTGAGGGCTGAAGTCACTAATGACCAACATTTGAATTTTAGATTTCATATCTTTCTGATTTGCATGCTATTACAAAACCTGTTTTTTTCTATTAGCTTTCTAAGTTTATAGGAGCAGTATTTCAAATTTAATCTTGATTTTGGAACTTTGTCCCCTAAATTATTTGTTGCTTTGTCCAAAATGATTGTGTTAAGAAGTTAAGATGTATGGATACACTTTATTTCTGACTTTGCTGTAGAGACTTCACCATCAGAAGTATGTTATACCCTCTATCCAAGGACAAATTCTAAAGGCTTAATCCATTCAAAGTAATCCGAGCAGACATTCTGACTCAACAGCTTCACACTCTGGTTGGGCTCTGTATATCACATTTCTCATCTGTCTATCCATCCATCCATCCATCCATCCATCCATCCATCCATCCATCCATCCATCCATCCATCTATCCACAACCACTTTACCCATTTTTGCACATGGGGTCAAGGTGGCATTTCAACTGTGACAATCATCCAGAGCCAAGGTTTACACCACCGGTTATATTTTCTGGAAAAGATGGTGGGGGAGTAATAATGCCTTCTCAGTAATGTTGTATTAGCTTACCTTTGTAGAATAACTGGATATTCCATATAATACAGCTGGATGTCAAACACTCTGGTCCACACTCTTTGATTGCCCAATGGATATTGGTTACTTGACTGAATTCAGTGAAACTTGTCCCAGAGATAGTTGCTTCTGTTGAAACCCACCCCCTGCTCCTTAACAGAGATCTAGCTTCTTTTGGGTACACAGATAGAAAGTGTAGCAGCTCATTCTAATGGAAATTGTTTGTCAAAATCTCGCTACTGTGCAAAGGAAAGAAAAGGTGGTAAATAATCCCATTTAAAGACACAAAAGCAGCTGTAACTTCTGACCACTGAAAAGAATATCCAAATGAATACTTCTCAAAAGTGCAACAACGGGGAGGACTCATTAGCTCCATAATAAGTCACATACTGTTTTCTCTCAAATGCTGTCTTAATGAGCAACCATGTCATTGTGTATTCCCTTGCCATGTCAGAATGTAATGAGGAATCCAAATTCTAATATCTAGTGAGCCATTTATAAAATAGTGAGTGTGCTGAATGCATGGACATTAGCTTTCAGAATTTACTAATCAGTGCTGTTTCTCAAAATGTTTGTATTGCATGTAGTGTGGCACCCTGATTCCTTCAATTAGTGGATAACCTAGCTGCATATTTACAGAAACTCACTCTCATTCTCACTGGATGCACTGTGATGCTAGTGAGCTGGCACCATAAAGGAATGAAATGCTGTTTGTGTCCAAAATACACTCCAGTGGTGAGGCTATCAGCTTTTACACTGCCTAAATTCAAACCACAGCAAACAAACAAGAGACTATCAATAGATTAAACCTCCTGTTCATTGTGGGTACCACCTGTCTGCAAATCTGGGAGCCCAATATAAACCCTTACTTAGTAACATACATAGAAAACATGTAAAATTACATTTTCTTACCCTTGTATATATGGTAACTGTTCTGTCAAATTATGACCACTTTTTCAACATTTTCCCCTTAAAAGAAAAACTTAGGAATTTTAGATGAAGCCGTTTCTCCTAAGATTATATACAGTAAAATAAAATGCAAAATGGAGGTCATGTACCATTTATGGTGCAATTATAAACGAGCTATCATAAACAACCATTAAATAACAAATACTGTCTTAATTCTTTCTGGAAATTGGTGGTAAGAAGTTACCTAGTCTTCTTAGAAGAGCTTTTTAAAAGTGTTTTTTATATCAGGAGTTTAAGAATAAAAAGCAAGTCAGTTCCCATCCATGACCAGTATAGTGATGGAAAATGGTCCTTGCTGACTTACAAAGTCAAAAAATTGTTGTGATTATGTGAAGCCTGTCTAGTTTATTGCATGCCATTTTAGCCAGGGTATAGAGTTGGAAACCCAAAGAGAGCAACCGGATGAAGTTAATCAGTAGGTCATCTCTGTTCTCCTGCTTGTCCATGCCTTATACACCTTTACTATTTGAAATACTCAGTCTACCATACTTATACTGTCTGCAAATGCTGCCTCTACATCTGGACATGACTTTTGATATGACACCTTACTAGTTACCTGCCTGCACTGAATTCTAACCATCTCATTCTTTGTGCTTGTGATAAAGTGGAATGATCATAAATGCGCTTGTTATGAGAAATCTGTGAGACAATGGTGTTAAACCATTCCTGAAAGAGAAATATTTGTATAAATGAAACTGCATGGCATAAGCTCATCCTGATGGACCAACAGTGAATAAGCTTAGACCCAGTATAGAAAAACTTACTCTGGACCCAGCACAGGCCTAACTTCTATCCACCTCCTAGGTCCAAAAGTAGTTAGAAAGAGAATTTATACCTCCATAATAGAATACAAACTTGCAATTAATACTGTAACAATAACTTACTGAGCAACTATGAACATAATCCTAAAACTATATGCATTCATTATCTTTCTACAGAAACACACAATTGTTTGGCAGCAATATATCTTAAATTCTAGGTTGGCTTTCACAGATTAAAGTAGTATGTTATTGTTTATACCACTACCTGTTTTAGTAAAATGAAAACTTGGTGAACTAATTTGCACATTTCCTCAAAAAGATTTTCCTGCTGTATAACCATATATTTAAATTATAGGTTGTCTCCCCAGTTGAAGAAAAATTCACAAACTGGAAAGCATCATGGACAAGTTTACACCAAATTATCATGGGCCTTACTTAACTTGGAGCCTAGTATTTTAGGTTATATTCAGTTTAGTCCATTTGAAGAATTTGTTAAATACTGTGCATTTTTTTGTTAAATAATCTGCAATTTGTTTATTTATTTTTTTTTATTCTCAGTTAACTAATGTCAAGTTTTATTTATGTAGTTTGGCTTTCTAAAAAAAGTTAACAGAAAAGGCCATATTAAAAGAATGATACAAGGGAGCCATCTGCTGGTCAAAAACTTGCAATATTAGACTGAATGGATACTGTATGTACTTCAACTGATTTGAAAATGTGCAAAATGTAAGCAAGGTTTCTTTAGCGGTTGCAAGTTAAAAAAACTGTAGCGACACGTGAGAATCTAAATTACCCCTCAAAGTGACTTTGGGTAAGAATAATAGTATTTAATTGCCAACGTCTGTGAGAGCAGCACCTGCTTTAAAACTTTCAGCTTCAGAGACTTGTTGCTAAACTGCTGATTTTAACCATTCTTTTTCTACAAACACCATTAGAACCACATAAACATGGTTTCTGCTGTAAAATAACTACTGTATGTGTGCTTATTTTTCATTTTCACATTCATCTTTCTTAACTGAGTAAACCCACTAGACACAGGTGTGTCCTTTCAGTGGGAACCAGTACCACTATCTAGTTAAGTGACTTGCTCAGACATATGCAGTATGTAAATGGACACTGAAGGAATCAAACCCAGAACAGGATGAAACTCATTAGTAGTTGACAGTCAGAAATAATACTATAAGTATATAATATTTTCAGAGAAATATTGTTTTAGTTTGTTTAGAACCTGTAAATAAAAAGCAGAGACGATAAAGTTTGTGTACACTGATCGTTCTTCACATTTATTTAGTTTCCAAGTGAGTATGTATATTGTCCTATAGTGTATTCATAATCAGAGGAATAGCTAGCCTGGTGCCTAGGGCTGTTCCCCAGTCTGGCAAACCCCCTCTAAAAAGCTCTTCCAATTTGACCAGCAAAAAAAATAAGAATCTCTTCTCACTTTAAACAGTAGCAAGTGGTTGCTATAGTCTATGCATACAGAGAGCTAAAGTAATTAATTTAGAGCAAAAAAGGCTTCTTTTCTTTGTAATCTGTACCAGACTGCTTGCTACATTTCTTCAAGCAGTTTCTACAGTTTATGTGCATCAAGCAACACTGCTAAAATGCTTACGTTATATTTAAAAAAAACAAAAAAAAACTCTTGTTTTAAACTGCAGCAATCTGCTTACTACATTTCTGCATGCAGCTTATACAGTTTATTCATATGGAGTGGCACAGTTAAAATGCTTACGTTATATTAAAAGCAACTCTAATTTTAAACTATGCCAGTTTATGTCACACATGGAGCACTAAGCATTTCCGTTCTGATCACAAGTGCAACAGTGGCAATGTACTGAAGAACATTTGGGACCTTTCAATTGTGCCCCCTGGCATTTTGAGCCTAGGGCCTGTCCCCTTTCACCCCACCCTAGCTATGCCACTCTTCATAATAACTTTGACCTTACTTGGTTGTTAAATGACTGAGAAAATAAAAAATAAATAACTACATAAATAAATAAGTAGTGCAATATTTCCATTACTTCAGAAAGGGGAAGCTTAGTTTTAATTAGAGATGATACATGTATGGAAAAAATGTGTTCATCCTTACTCATGTGTGCTATGCCTAACATTGACCCTGTCACTGCCCCTAACTCCAACTCTACATATTATCTTACTGAAAACCCTTTCCCTAATGGCACCACTACACAAGACACTCACACACTCACTTCACACATGGCAACAAACACATGCAACACTACTCCTATAAATTAACCTGGACGTTAATCTAACCTTAACACTTGCACATACACTGACATCCCTTAAGAAACATAAGCACACAAAATCACTAAATATGTTCTCTTCCGTAGCCTTGACTTTAACCAAAAACCTGCAAACACTCACGCACACACTGCTACATCTAATTCCAAAACTTTCATTTTCTCCAAAAGCTTTGGCCCTAGAACAAAACCCCACTTACCTTTGCATAGTTACAGAGCACACAACAAAGGAGCACTGGATGTTCTTAGCTCCAACATTTTTGATACTTGAGCATAAGAACATAATGTGGAAAAAAAAAACATATTCAACAGCATCTACTGCAACCAAAAGTAGCAGGGCTGTGAAAGGATTAAAGGTTCACTGTAAAAACATATATATATATATATATATATATATATATATATATATATATACATAGTATTACAGCGAGTATTGATTTTTGTTTTCTTGCAATTTGCCATCAACTATTTGCATGTGTGAGCATCAAAGAGTTGTCCGTAAATTAACAACCAGTCCACTTCTACCTTTTTTCTCTTTCTGATGTATTTTGTTTTTCTACTCCTTATTCATAAGTAGTTGTATAACTTTACAATTTACATATTAATTAAGCTAGTTTAAAAGATCTACATCTTTATTATTGGGACATGGGATCTACATCTCATAATCTCTCAAAGGAGCAACAACTAGCCCTACAAGAACTGAGGTCTAACAAGAATATTGTCATTCTGCCAGCTGATAAAGGGGGTGCTGCTGTTGTTATGGATTTGGAGAAATATGATATTGAAGCCTTTAGACAGTTGAACAAAAGGCTATATTACATGCCCATGGCATTGGATCCTATGAGTACATTCAAACAACAAACTGACACTTTCATTAATCTGGCAGTGGAGGAGGAGATCATATCTGAGACTGTCTCTAAACATTTAATGGTATCCGATCCTCAGAGACAGTATCTTTATTTATTACCCAAAATCCACAAATCCATTTCTGATCCCCCTGGTAGACCAATTGTGTCTGATCGTGGCTCGCTCACTGAATCACTGTTTGTATATCTAACACAATATCTTCGTCCATTACTTAAACATAGAGCTCGTATCCAAGATACGACTGAGTTCCTCCAAATTATAGTTGACAGTCAGACTGAACCAGGGTGGTCTTTATGTACACTAGACGTGTCAGCCCTGTATACTAATATACCTCATTGGGCTGGGCTTCGAGCCATTGAACATTGGTTGATCATTTCTGGACTGTACCCACCGGGTTTTAATACTTGTCTTATTGGATTAATAGAACATGTGCTAACTAAAAATGTCTTTTACTATAAAGACAATTGTTTCTGGCAGACTCGTGGGACGGCTATGTGCTAAATCTTTATTTATTTATGGCATACATAGAGGAACAACTAATCTATGATCCACTCCACAATTTATATCTGTCTGAGATGGATATCTGGTGTCATTATTTGGATGACTATTGGTTAGTTTGGAAAGCGGATGTTGCTTATCTACATGACTTTATGGACTACATTAACAGTAATAAATGGGGTATTCAGTTCACGTGTAACCATGATTTGAATCAAATCACCTTTTTAGATGTTTTGATCACAAGGAATACTGATGATACCGTAGATACCCAGGTATTCTGTAAATACCCTCAATATAATTCATTGTTACATGCTTCCAATCATTATCCACCCCATATTATACATAAAATCCTGAAGTCACAATTCCTTAGAATCAAGCGCATCTGTTCCGATCCTAACAAATATGAACATTACAAGCAGAATATGGTTAAAAGATTTAAAACCCGGGGGTACAACTCAGGTATGGTTACCATGGCGTGTCGGGAGGTTTCATCTCTAGGCAGGAAAGATCTTTTGATATATAAGGATAAGACCACCCAGGATTCATCACCCATCAGGTTGATAACTACGTATGGACGGAATACCCATGTACTCTCTCAGGTAGTCCAACATAATTGGAATATTTTGATGTCAGATGACAGACTGGCTAATGTGCTCCAAGATAGATGTCTTTTTGGATATAGAAGGGGCAAAACATTAGGGTCCCATTTCAATCATTACAAACATGGGACATCTGATTCTAATATGTTACATCAGTCTAGCTTAACAGGAGGACTTTTTTTGGATGTTTTCCGTGCGGACATTGTGTTCATTGTGCTAGAATGGAAAAAAAATGAACAATTTACCAGTCGAAATACTGGCAGTGTTTTTGATATCAGATTCTTCGCCAGTTGTTCTAGTGATTGGGTAATCTATCTAGCAACCTGCTCGTGTCAGGCATTCTATGTTGGGCAGACGTCCAGACCAGTTAAACATTGCATTGGGGAACATTCGAGTGACATCAAACATAAAATAATGGGCAATGCTCTTTATAAACATGTATTAATGCATCCCACTGCAACCTTTAGGTTTACAGTTATTGACATTATACAGGGGGATAAAGGAAATAAGATTGGCTGGCATACTATACTGAATCAGAAAAAAAAAGATGGATAATTGGGCTAGGTGGCTTGTTACCACCTGGGCTTAATGAACAATTATGACCAACCAATCAATTTGAGTTGCTTCTCTCATTTTGTAATAAATATGGCTTCTTGTAAAATCTCTCTTTACACTGTAGAAGGCATTGTTATTATTGCCAAAACTGGTCTGTTTTTTTGCCATTTTATGGATTAAATATTGTTTCTCAACCACATTGTGCTGGCTCCTTCTTTTGGACTAGTTTAAAAGAATGCCTTGAAAGAGGATCCAAAGAGACAACATATGCTTTACTTTCTCTTGAAACCACCTTGCTCATAACCTGCCTTCATTATGTCATGTGTAAAGTTTATATGCTCTATATCCCTGTATTACAATGTATGTAACTGTATTTTATTTATTTAGTTTCTTCCTTACATTGTGGTATACTCACATGGGCTGTGCCTGTAAGTGGTTCATTGACATCAGTTATCAGCTCAGTACACAACTGTAAAATAAAAGTAAACAAACCAGTGGTTAGCCCTGCTCAAAGGAGTACACAATGCCAGAGAAGCAGGTGAGTGGTGTTTTTTTTTTAAACACCTTTATTGAATTATTACTTCTGACAGAGGCAAATTTACATTTATACAAAAGTAATCAAATTGTATTAAGTTAACATTAACAAACATTATACTTCACATACATTGCTATATATCATATAACCTAAGCAACATTACATAAATTATTCAATTCCTACCTCCTTTTATATGTATTGTTCCCACAATTCCCATTTTTCCTATATAGTTTGCTCCTACCCTTTTCTAAAGAACTCAGTTCCAGTTGTTTTATCTCTGTTACTATATTCACTACTTCTAATGTAGTTGGTTTAGATTTTAATTTCCATTTTCTAATAACTGCTTTTTTGGCAGCCACCATAATTAGACACAGCAAGGCCTTACCATGTGTAGGCAAATTCGATTCTGTATCATAGCTCAGAAAAATCATCTCCTTCATCACACCAATCCACGCACCCAGCATCTCCGACAGTGCATTCCACAGGGAATCCTTAAAATCTACTACCCACCACACTCCCAGAAAATATGTTCTCAAGTACCCTTTTCTTTCCTGTCACACCTCCAATATTTGCTGTCTACTATAGGAAAAATTCTCCGGAGTCTACTTGGGGTATAAAAATATCTATGTAAACATTTCCAAGCAAAAATCCTAACTTCTGAATTTTGTAGCATATTTGGGAAACATACATATATCCTTCAATTGTTTCTTTGTGAATTGCTTATCCAGTCTCTCTTCCCAATCCTATCTAACCTCCTCTGATTGATTCTCATAGTTATCTTGCAATATTTTATATGCTGTACTAATTATTCCTTTCTTAAAGGCAACTTTTGTTCTAGATTCTACTAAAATCTCTACCAGTGCTGGTCTTTCATTTAGGACCCCACTATTTCTGTCTCTTTGCCTATGCTCTGATATCAGTCCTTAATAGGGAAGGCAGTCTCTAACCCGCAGTCCAAATAAAGTTTTGATGTCTTCCCATTCTGTTACCTTTCCCTCTCTAGTTATTTGCTCCCAATACCTTGGTTCCTTTGAAAGTTTTCTCCAATAAATTCCAGCCCCCTCTTGCCTATTTTCTGTATCCCTAATTGCAGTCATCCCTATTGGCAGAATCTCATTTCTCCATTCCTATGTCGGCTTAGTTCTTAGAATACTTTCTGCTACTTTATGGATATCATATTCTGTATGATTATTGTTATTCTCATTAAAGGTCTGCATCCAAAATCTCAGTCTCTCCTTATTTCTTGAGGGCCCCCCCATTTCAACATCATCCCTTTTCACTTTGAATTATAGTTTTCTGCTTGTACTATGTAGCCTTAAACATGTAGCTTTGAAGTGCCCCTTCAAATTGGGTAATCACAATCCACCCTGTTTTACTGGAAGCAGGTCAGTGGTGGTGATATTCAGGCAGTAGCCAGGAGGTAAAAAAGAATGTAGACCATAGGAACAAAGAAGACCAACATTGTTGGGTAGTATTACTTTGCAATGCAAGGAGTCTATGTAGGAAAATGTGGGAGTTGCAAGAGGTGATGCAGGTGGGTACAGTCGGGATTGCTGTTATCATGAAATAAAAGGACCAGTGACTGGAGGGAGTGGAACTTGGGTATAGGTTACTCACAAAAGACAGACGAGGGGAGGAGGAATAACAACCTATATAAAGGAGGGTCATCAGATGTGAGTTTAGAGAAGAAAAAGAATACCACTCCAAGAATGGGGCAGAGTGGCAGGCAGGGTCAGAATCTGGGATAAGTTACAGAAAGTGAGAAGAGATGATGGATCAGTATAGTATGGTATATTATTTTCCAGACATATCAGCTGAGGAGAATGAGACACTGGGGGAAAGAATAGAGGAACAGAGTGGGACAGATAGGTTGTGAATGTGCCAGGAACAGACTTGGTGATCACCAAGTTCCAGGGCAGAAAGAGAACAGGAACTGATTAAGGTCTTAGATCATGAAGGTTTAGCCACTGAGTGCAGAACTTTACTAGAAAGGATAAAATTATGGATGTGGTCCTAACCAAGGCAGGGGAGTCATGGATATTAAAGTGAAGACATTAAAAGGTAAAGTGATCATGCTACTGTGTGCTTTATTGTGGGAGGTAAGGGCACAAATATAAAGATGAAGATGTTGGGGTGAGAGTTTAGGAAAGTGGATTTTGCTGAGCTGAGGTGAGAGGGTCAAGGATGAGTTAAGAAAATGGAAGCAAATTGTGTGGTAAGCAAGCTATGGAAATAGATCAAGGGTGAAGAACACTGGACTTTGGAGAAATGTGTGAGGAAGAGGCAAAAAAGGTAGATGCAGGAAATAAGTAATGTATCTACATAGAATTGTGAGGTTAGTGATTAGGGCAAAAACTAAGGCTTACAAAAAGTGGAAGGGAAGGGGTTGGGTGGTGGAACAGGCACAGGGCCTGGTGTAAATATGCTATCAGAATGGCAACAGAAACAATAAGGGCATCAAAGGCACAAGTTAAAAGGGATCAGGAAAGGGATCAAGGGCTTTTTTAGGTATACAGCAAAAAGTTGAATGTAAGGGTTAGACTTTGCTAGGATAAGTAAAGATATGAAGGAGATCAGAAAAGACTGGGGAAAAAGTAGCAGTGTTAAATGAATACTTTCCTTCAGTCTTCACAAAGGAAAGCAAGGAGAGGTTACTGTGCTGGGAAGGACATGGCACAGTGGGGACAGAAGTGAACAAACGGCAGGATAAAGAGGTGTGAGGTGGAGAAGGAACCGTCTGCTCTTAGGAAGCACAGGGACTCAGTAGGTTGTTTTACTAAAATTCTCAGGAATCTGGCCAGCATGGTGGCAAACCATCTAGCAGAGATCTTCTACAGATCACTAGTCAGTACATCTGGTGACATCTCAGCAGACGTCTTTAACTTTTGGCCTATTGCAGTATTATCAACTCTCTCAAAAATTCTTGAAAGATGTATTTGTAAGCAACTCCTCCACTGTTGTCTACAAGAATGTCTGCTAACATCCACCTAATATGGCTTCTGCCCAACACACAGTTCAGCAACTGCCCTCCTATCGTTCACTGACATCATAAACAAATACAGGCACTTGGGCAAACTTGTTTCTTCCTTATTCTGTGACCTGACAAAAGCCTTTGATAGATCTTCTCACCCTAAACACCTGTATAAATTGTCTCAGCTTGGAGTATCCCCTTCTTCATTACTGTGGTTCAATAGCTATTTGACAGGCTCCAGTCTATAAAATGGCAGAATATTCTCTCTCCATACCTTCAAGTCTGCACCTGTGTACCCCAAGGCTCTCTTCTTGTCCCCCTTAATATTTTTATCAATGATTTCTATACCACTATAGGTCCAGCCTCTCTTATAAAATATGTTCATGATTCTATGCTTATATGTGCATCTAATAGCATGCCTCAATTCCTGTATATCACACAAAAAGCTTTTTCGTCAGGTGAGAAAGGGTTCCATAATGTCTAGCTACTACTTAACCCCAAAAAACAAAGTTACTGCTATTTTCCCCAAAGCACATACTTCTGATAAAGCAAATTTCAAAATCTTTTCAATATGCAAAATTGTAACTGAAGTAGTCTCCCATACAGAAGGTTTTGGAGTGATTATAGATGATAACCTTAAATTTGCCTGTGTGTTCAAAATAACATAAAAAATACTAACCTAAAATTAGGAATGCTCTGCAGGCATAAAAAACTTACCTAGCTACACAAGCAAAACCACTCTTGCCATTAACTATGATATCGTATCTGTCTTATATGGTGAACTCTTCTTAACCAACCTTCAAGCTATGGTTAAAAATAAGCTTGAGGCATGTTGTAATAAGTTTGTAAAATTTGCCACCTACAAACAATACAGCAGCCATCACTGTATTGCCCTTAAGACTTTGAATTGGCTTGAACTGCCTTACCACTCAGATTACATACAGCTTATCTCCACACATAACATTATTCACTAAGCCGATTACTGCCCTGCTTTTACTCCAAGTCTCCTTTCCTATCACCCTAATGGACTGCTTCAATCTAATGAACAACATCTTCTCAGCATATATAACCCAGAAACCCCCCTGGCCAAAGTCTGTACTCATACTGTGTGACTAAAAAAATGGAATTCTATCCCGCTGCAAATTAGATCTACCTCTAACCTCTCCAACTTCAAACAGCTACTAAAAAACTACCTAAATAAAGCCTGACTCTGCTCCTGCACTACCACAGGCTGAACTAGTTCCTACTTCCTTCCACCACCACCATACTTTGGTTATGTTCAGAGAAAAGGAATTAGTAAAATCTATTTCTTAGACAAAGGACAAATATAGTTTTGCTTAGGCTATACTATCTAGCTATTTCTGTTCAAAAGAGTGCACTTGTGTTTAATGTCATCTCTGTGAACTGCAACTGGTAAATACTTTATCTATTGACAATATTATTTTTCAACTTGCTATAGTTGTCCAAATATTTGCACTATGTATGTATAAGTTCACACTGTATGAACCGAAGCTGAATTTTTACCTATTTAATATATCATATTTCTGCATTAGGTTTAATAATAACTTTATTTAACTGTAATCCTATTATGTCAATATGGAGTTTTTCTTCTTGGGCCTCCAATGATAATGGAATATTAACCAAGATGGACTTTCCTGGTAAACAAATGTCAAATAAATAACAATAATGAAGTACAGAAGTGCTTGAAGATTAGAAAGCAGTAAGTGTAATACTGCTGTTTGAAGTAATAAGCAGGAAAAATCCAGGTAAGTACAGTTGTCTTAACTTAACCGTAGTAGTAGTAGTAATGGTATTAGTAGTAAGAAAAGTCAACAGAAAACCCTGAGGGAAAAGATGGTAGTGTTTCCACAGGACAACATTTAGCAAGGTAGTAATCAATATGAGTTCCTGACTAGAATGAGCTGATACAGTTTTATAACTGCCTAATAGATAAACATGACAGAGGAGTGCCAGTAGACATGATCTACTAAGACTACAGCAAGGCCTTTGAAGCCATCCCTCACAGGTGACTGATAGAAAATATGGAGAGGTAGGTCAAAAACCAAGGAACTGGATTGCTGTATGGCCGAAAGGTAGGACACGGAGGATTATGTTAAGAAGGATAATGTCAGAATAAGGAATGTTACTGGTGGTATACCAAATGGTTCAGTCCTGGGTCTACTTCTCTTTACCATGTTTCTGTCAGATATATCTGTGGGAATAGAGAACAGGATCAACCTCTTTTGCTGATGACACAAAGACAGGTGCAGCAAATGGGGTACAAAATCTAAAGAAGGATTTGGAGTGGTTGAACAAGTAAGCAAAAAGGTGGGAGTTGAGGTTCAATGTAGGCAAATGCAAAATACTGCAACTGTGATACAACACAACCCTGATGTGAAGTATCACCTGGGTGGAATAGAGCTATGGCAACAGAAGAGGAGAAGGGTCTGGGTTGTTGGCCACACCTGGAATGAACCACCAGTAACAGAGCAAACAGAAAACTGTGGTGTATTTTCAAGGGGAAAGTATGGGTCAGGAAAAAAAAGTATGAAGGGGAGGTAAGGATAGAATGAAATATAATACTGCCTTCTACAGTTTCAGAACTAAGCATATAAGTAGCCCTAGCAAAGAAAATCCTTGAGTAAAAAAAAAAAAAAAACTATGCAGATGGAGTAGAGGAACTATTAGTTTATATCCTGAGGGATGGTGTTTGTCTTGTATTCAAGGCACTGCATGACACTGTTAAAGCGCATGGCACCATAATGTTAAAGTGCAGTTTAAAATATACATAAATAACATTAATTACCTGTTAGTCTTGACTCAAGAATAACTCTTCAGGATGTGCAATCATTAGTTCTTTTTATTTAAATAAATCACAGTGCTGGGAGACTACCTTCACAAAATTTCCAAATCAGTCTCACCACACAGCAAAAACATACAATTTTTATATCTTTTCCTTATCAGTAACTTTAATGCCGGATACTGACGTTAACAAATAAGGTTTCTGCAGACCCTTGTGCTTCTCGCTTAGTGCTGCATGTGAACACTTAACAATCATGTTTTTAGTAACAATAATGTTTTAGGAAAGCTCAAGCCACCTGGCTTGGCAACCAGTCTTGTTTTTGACCTTGTAAATTTCAGTACCAGTAACATTTTATCTCCCCAACATTCCTTGTAACTACCCATTACAGCTTGGGAAGGTCCGAGCTTACATAAAACAGTCTCTTTCACATTGTGTACTTTTCTCCCTTCCTGGGCATTTCAGACTCTGTAGACCATAGTACATTCCTTAACCCCTTCAGCACTTACTTTACCTTCAGTCATCTGTTAATACACTTTACAGCATAATATTAGAATGCAGTTGTGAAACACTTAAACCTACAATAAGTATCTGTGGTTTACATAACTATGCATTTTGTATTACATATCATATTTAACATAAGTATTTATTTAACATTTTGTGCAGAAATTGTAAGTTAATATGCATTATGTGTAGAATAATCATGAGAGAAGCATCTTTCTCTAATAACACATTCCTTCCTAAAAGTCCTCATTTGGAGCACATAACGTGTAGTGTAAACAGTAGAACAGGTAATTTATTATTTAACATCAACAATGCATCAGCATTAATAATACTAAAGGGAGAGATACATGTCAGCTTAGACTTTGTAACAAATGTCTAATTGCTGTTAAAAGAAAGTGGTTTACTAACTAGTTTCAAAAGCAAACTTGCTGTTTACTTTTTATTTATCTACACTCCTGGTATGTCATCAAAAGTTCATCTAAACTCTTGATGTGTCATCTACAATTCATATACATCCCTGGTGTATAATTAAATTGCTAAAATTCCTCTAAACCCTTCAAATTTTTTCTGCTTACCAAATACAGAAGTAAAAACTTATGTACTACATAAGCAAAACACATATACATGGGTAAGTCATAAAGTTTAGCTTGACGTGTCGAGGAAACTTTTTTGTATTCATAGATGCCCTAACATGATGTTTTTACACAAAGACATGCAGCATCATATTGAGCTTGTCTCCATGGCTGCGCTACATGCTAATGAGGCAATTCAGTGGTGAGGCATATGCTAATTAACCATGTGCTGAGAGATTCATAGAATTGCTTGGCCATGTAGATCAGCATAGCTGCTCCTTCCATGTTGCAGAAGTGAACATGGCCAAAAGGTGTAATTCAATTTGTTTGGGTAAGGTATGTGTAAGAATTGGTTGATCCTTCATTGTCCCCTTTGATGCCTCAACTAGTTGGGTTATCTGCCCTTCTAAATTATAAATAAAGGTTATGTAGTCTGACAACCAGCTAGACAATGTGACTTTGGAAGCTTTAGATCCCAATTTAGTTTTAGAAAAATACACAAATAGTAATCTTTATGTGGGGATTTTGTTTGATGCAGATAAAATCTCAGTTGGTGAAATAGATCTATTTTAAATATATACTCTCCTCACTTGCAATGGTTTGCGAAAAAGACAGGCAAATAGACTAGTTCAAAGATGACTCTCAAGCTACTTTTGGTATCAAGGAGGGTTTTATGTGTTAGAATAACCATGTTGTTGTGAAAATCAAGTAAAAGTGTTTTCAAGGCAATGCTTGTAGCTCATAAACTCTTTGGTCTGAAGTTACTGCATCAGGAACAATGTTTTCAATGACATCAATTTCAAGGATAAAGATGAAGTAGGCTCAAAGGGAAGTTGTGTTTGGGCTTACAAGGTCAAAGTAAGACTGAGTCCTTAATCAGTGGTTTCTCTAAGAAAGTCTGCTTGAGAAAAGCTTCAGAGATCTTCAGGGACGCTGCCGACAAATATGAGCTAGAGTGATAATTGGAAATAGCTGCAAGTTGAACACTGATGGCAGAATAACTTGCTCCAGAGTCAAAAGAGTCTGTTAAAAACCGTAGAATACAGGCAAGAGAAGCTGAAAAAGGGTCTAGATCTTTGTCTAATTTTCCAGTTAGTGTTGTAGCTCTTGTAGTTTTTGCATGTGGAATGCTTTTGAGAAGTGGATAATATTTGAACAATCCTAGAAGGTAAGGAGGATTCATTAGTCATCATTGGAATTGGAGATATCATGCAGTCAGTCTAAGGGAATTTGTGTCCAAGTGAGGTGAAAGGTAATCCAGTTTGGGTTTGTAGAACCCATGGTGGTCATAGTAAATGAGTCAACAGATAAGGGGAACTATATTTGTCTGGGTCAGAAGGAGGCAACGAAAATCATTGTTGCCTTAAAAGGAGGTCTTCAGTAAAAACTTTGTTATTAAAGAATGAGAGGAAAAGGATATACAGAAGTCCAGGCAGCCAAAGGCGGTCTAGACCATCCCACATTGAATGTTCCTGTGGAAGGAGGAGAGCAAAATAGCTGATGCATTTCATATTGGTGAGAGTGACAAAATGTTGCAGCACTATTGCCACTGTGGCTGAAGATCTCTGTTGCTATTGCCATGTTGAGGGACCATTCATGAGGCATGCAGATATTTCAACTCAGCTTGCCTAACAGAATACTGGCATCACATAGAATGTGCATTGCAGTTAGAAAAATGCTGTGAAGACATTACCCATTGCCACACTCTCATAGCCTCTTGGCAAAGTGGGTAAGAATGAGATCCCCCTTGTTAGTTGATGCACCATACCACAGAAATGTTGTCTGCCTGGATGTAATTCCTGTGGAAGGAAGTCCTGAATTGCCTGCAGTGCTAGGAGGATTACCCTCACCTCTAAAATATTGATGTGAAGATGGGTCTCCAGATTAGTCCACATTCTTTGGACCATTATCACCTCAAAATACCCCATACCCACCCCAGAGAGGGGGCATCCATGGTAACTGTGGCCTGGGGTTGAGGAAAAACAATTGAGTATCCCTGTTGAACTAAAGGGGAATACATCCCCTAACTTACATGATGGCAACACAGGGCCAACAGTCTGACAGGATGATGAGGTAGATAAAAAGATTGTAACCAGTGAACTGGCAATGTCCATGGAAGAACTCACATGAAGAATCTTATATGATGAACTAGGGTGACCAATGCTGCAATCGATTCCAATATGTGTAGAATGAGAGAAGTTGGGGTACTGTCTGATTTGAGAACCTCCTCTACCTGTAGATGAAGGGAGGTCAGTCTTGATTCTGGAAATGTTATTTGAAGAACCAAATGGATAACATTTTAACATGTCTTGCTTGATGGCTGTCCAATTTTGAAGGTGACGAGAGAAGCATCTACTGACTGCCTTCAGTGGGAAGCAGATAGGCAAATTTCCAGGAACACTAGAAGGGTTTATGTGAGAATGGACTTCCAAACCCTTGGTTCTGTGGACTTTCTCAGCCAACAGGGTGTCATCCATTGGAGTTCCCCCAACTGCCTCAAGGGGCTGTATCAGAAGAGGAGTCAAAGGGAAAATTATGTTTTCCTCCCCTATGAATCCTAGAGAAAGTTCACTGAAGGCTAGAGAAATGGACTCTTACAGTAGTAATCATTTTTCCCTCTTGTTCACTCTTTGACAAGGTATCTTTATCTTTAGTACCAAAAAGGGATGATCCAGCATCAGGGGCATTTAGAAAGGATGCTTTGAAATTGCCTGCTTAGTCACATAATGTCAGCCATGTATGACAGTGGATAGCAATGCCTGTGCCTTCAGCTCTTATTGAACTGTTGGCTGCATTACAAGTAAGCGTCACTGTTAAAATGGTAATGGACAACATAGTTGACAGCTGAGTTTCCATAGTCCTCCTAGTGCAGGCAGTTGGAGGCCTACTGAAGGATTCTATGAACTTTTCTGCCATTTCTCTCTGGAATCTTGTAATATGAGAAATATAGTTAAGTGCTGTCAGGTACATGTTCTCAAAGCATAAACATGCTTCCCAAACTGATCCACCACTCTGGATTCCCTATTAGATTGATGGACCCTCTTCTGACAACTCCTTTTCTGTGGCAGCTGCAACCACAATATTATCCACAAGAGATCCCTTGCTCCACTGGAGATGATCCCTGGGTGTCACAACCATTTTGTCTGGCTCAGAAGGTATTGGTTCTGCCACATCTGGGTCTTCTCATACCCCGTAGGTGACCACATCAATGAGGTGGTCTTCAAGGATGACTATCCAGAGAGCAGATGGACCTGCTCTGAATGCCTTGATAAATACTTCCTCATGAAGGGAAGGGTTGTTTGTGGGCCAAGTCCTCCCTTGTCTTAGCAATTCCATAAGTTCACCAAAGGTCATATCTTTGGGGGGAGGTTGCAGGAGAGGTATCTTCCCCTTCATAGAGGTCTATGTCTTCAATGAGGGATTCCTGGAGTGAATACAAGTGTCTCCTCTAAACTTACACATATGCTTTTCAGGTGGGGAGCCATCTGAAGAGTTAGAAGTGTCCTTCTGCTTTGATGAAGGAATGGATTCTATCAGAGCTGGACTGTCCATAGGTAAGATGGTGAGAGCTGAAGGCTGTAGATAACCAGGGTGTCCCAGTGGAGCCAAGACAGCAGAAGCATGCCATTTCCAGACAGGTTGACATGCTTAAGTCCTCTCATATGTATCAAGGACAAAACTGGCAACAACAGCACCAAGAAAGGCATCATTTAAGAAACAAAAGTTGAAAAGCACTTCAGGAAGGACGACCAAAATCCACCACCGATGTTCCTTCTCAAAAAGATCTGATGAAGTTTAGTTTTAAGATGAAAACATAGTGTGAATTGAAGCATTTGTGTGCTTTTACTGTTGGATTTACTATTGGATTGTGAATTAAAGTGTTTTATGAGTTGGAACATTGGAGTGATGGATTTTGGTCATCCTTCCTGAAGTGCTTTTAAACTTTTGTTTCTTGGTTTTATGTTTGGGGACCATAATCCACTTAGTTTCGTGGTTAAGCATCATTTAAGCTGGCCCTATGTCCAAGGTGGACACAGATGAGGGATTGGAAGAATACCTACCCAAGACTGAAGCATTTGTCAGATCAGATGCTGAGAACAATGCAAAGGTATTGAGGGACAAGGCACTTGGAGAGAAATGGTTCCGAAAAATTTGGAGCCAATGCCATCTTCAAAGCCTTAGGTTTGACCATTTAGAAGGGTTAGAAGTCCAGTGGGTCAGAGCAACTATTGGAGTTGATGTAACCAGTGCAGTTGAAGCCAAGGGGGTGATGACTGGGGAAAATGTTGGCTCTGAAATGAGAATCAGGGAAGTAGCAAATGTAAGGATTGTGGGAGGACCAGCTCTGTCAACTCTGAGTGAAAGGACATGGAATGACCCCTATATCTTTTTGAGCATTCACAAAGGCTTTATTTATCTGTTCCCAGTCAAATTTAGCCTCACTTTTGGAGGACCTAATAGACCTGATGGATGCTGCAGAAAGGGGCCTGAGGCTCACAAATCTTGGGAGTTCCCTCTCAGATAACTGTAAACTCAGAGATGTTGGGGAAACAGAAATAATGATAGTCTTGGTGTTAAGAGTGGAAGGTACTGGAGGTCAAGGTAGAATTGGATCTGATGTTGTCAGAGACAAAGAGGCTGACAACATATAAGTCTAAGAGATTTTTTGGGGTTGAAGAAGCCAAGATTTGGGAATCTGCAGTCCTTTTTCTTTTTTCCTTATACCTGTGCTTGTCTCTGTCTTTATCCTTATCTTTCTCCTTTTCAGGAGTCTTTGAATTCTGCTTCTCAGCTCCTTTAGGTTGCTGAGAGGAAGATGGTGAAGAAGTGGAAGTACTGTCTGAGTCTCCAGTTATGGTAGGTAGAAGGCCTTTCAAAATTAACTTGTTCTTTCTGTCTAGTAAGGCATGTTGCCTAAGGAAGAACAAATGTTACAAACAACATCAAGATATTTGGGAGTACCTGCTCGCATATCATGATGGGAGAGGGAGAGCACTGCAGAAACTCTGCAAAAAGATTCTACCTTGTATCAGCCATGAGGCAGATAACCCAACCAGTCAAGATGGATGGAGAGGAACAAGTATCAGTCATTAAGGGAAGTATATAACTTTCATTTAATGCTGAAACTTTTGGATATACCAAATGGTTGAGTATAATGTGTGAGATTGTGTGCAAGGGTTTGCTGGTTAGGTTTAGCATCAAGGCAAGGTAAGGGAGTAGAATTAGTGGTCGTGGATTAGGGTTAGAGTAAGGGCTAGGTCAGGAGATACTGTATTTTCTGGGATTCTATTTGAAAAGGAGGCTGGCTCCACTTTACCTATGCAGGGAGTCCCTCCTTCTCACAAACGCTACTTTGAAAAATAACGGTTTACAGGAAACAAATTATGATACTGTTAAGGTAAACACATAAATGCTGCATATTAAATTTATTGGTTATATTTCTAGCTATTCTGACACAAAAGTATATGTTGTAAAAGGAGTGTGTTTGTGGTTGGGAGCCATAGTTATCAGACATAGAGTAGGCACTGGGAAACATTCACAGGGCATGCTATAAGTTATTTATTCCAACATATGTACATAACTACATATGCATGATTATTCACATAGAAACACATATATACACAAAGTACCTCACACACACACACACACACACACACACACACACACACACACACACACACACACACACACACACACACACACACACACTGACTGCTACATTGGCATCCTGTATTTTGTAACTGTACTGGGTGCCTGGGGGACCAACTAGGAGTGGATGACCAACAGCCTGCTTTTCTATCCCGCAGACATGTGCGGAATCTTGTAGTGCATTGCTGATCTGTGGTGGAGTAGAGGACTACAGCAATCTACAGGAGTACTGATTGGGCTAAGAGGAACTTGTTCGACTTGAAGTGATACATTAATGCAAGTACAACTTGCAAGTACAACTTTTATGGCACATTTGTGGAATTGCATAAATCTTTCCTGAGGAATCTTGGGTGTGCTGCAGGAAATATCTCCATGGCTAGCAGCCACAGCTACTAATGACCTTCTCTTCCACAGCCTGTCCCAGTAGGGGGCACACCACAGGATGAATAGTGATGCGTATTGGAGGTAGTGGTTGTGGTGACATGATGAAAAGATAGGTCAGAAAGCTGCATGCTGGACCACAGAGAGTATAAAGACAATGACAGATCTCCCTCCCTCTGTGTATAGGTATACTTGAAAATATCAACTGTGGGTAAGGTTGACAGCTGTCTAGTTGAATTGACTGTAGATGTTTGAGTAGGCAGTTGATCCATATGTATGACAGAGAGACAATCCCCAGGTAGGAATATTCCTTTTTCCCAGGGACTGTGCAATCTTGGAGTTAATATATATAATTAGCGTGATGTGTGTGTGTGTGTGTGGGGGGGGGCTGTGGCCCCCTGCAGCACTTTAGTAATGGGTACTAACCCTAACCTTAATGCCACCTTTCCCCTAATCCTAACTCTACATCCTTCCTTAAAAAAAAAAAAACCTTTCCCATAAGACTGCCACTACACAAGACACACTCAGACACACAAACATGCACAATCACAGACTAACAACACTACACCTCTCCTGTTAGTTAACTCATACCTTAACCCAAAAATACAGACACACTTACACACAAACCTACACTACAACACCTATCCCTAACCATTACCCTTACTCACTAAAGCATGCACAAACACTCTAACCCCCTCCAACCCCACTTACCTGTCTCGACAAAACACACCGTCAACATGTTGACTGCTCTCTCCCCTGCTTTTGCTGACTAAATGCATGTTTGACAAAATGCAGGGGAACCATATATACTTATATAAACATATCTTCCTATCTCTCTGTTTAATCTATATAAATATTTATAATTTTTAATTTTATTTGTTTACTGGGTAGATGGGCTGATTTACTGACCATTTTCAGCCATGAGCCAGGCTCTTAAGAGTGGTTAAATCAAAATAATACCATGCATAACATATCAAGATAACAGTATGGTACAACAAAGTCAAAGAATGTACAATATGGCACAATAGTGTAGATATGCATAATATTCACAGTCAAGATCAAAACTCTTATTTTTTAAACAAGAAACATATTTATTAAATTATTACGTATGACACAGGCAATCATACATTTATGTAAATGAAAACAAACTACACTGACATAATTTTAGTTGCAAACATCGTACATCATTTATAATCTGTTCAGTGATTGTCAGTCAAATATTACATAGCTCATTCAAATCCTGCCTTCTTTTAAACCTTGCTCCTCCTCTGCACGTATTGTTCTCACAGTTCCCATTTTTTTCTATGTAATTTGCTGCTACCTTTTTTTAAATATCCCGATTCTAGTTGTTTTATCTCTGTTACTATATTCACTGCTTCTAGTGCAATTGGTTTAGACTTTGGTTTCCATTTTCTAGTAATTGCTTTTTTGGCAGCCACCATAATTAGACTCAGCAAGGCTTTAATATGTCTAGGCAATTCCGATTGTATATTATAGCTCAAAAAAATAATTTCCTTAGTTACACCAAATTACTCACCCAGTATCTCTGACAGAGCAATCTACAGGGAATCTTTAAAGTGTGTCAACTCATTACACTGTGAGAAATATATTCCCAATTAACTCTTTCTTCCTCATCACATCTCCAAGATTTGCTGTCTACCTGAGGAAAATTCTTTTGAATCTACTTGGGATATAAAAATAGCTATGTAAACACTTCCAAGCAAGATACTAAATCTTCTTGACTTTGTTGCATCTTTGGGAGATGTATACATATACCCCCATTGTTTCTTTGTGAATTGCTGATCCAATCTCTCTTCTCAATCCTTTCTAACCTCTTCTGATTGATTCTTATAGTTATCACGCAATATTTTGTATGCTGTACTAATTGTTCCTTTTTTAACAGCAACTTCTGTTTTATATTCTACTAAAAATTCTACCAGGGCTGGTCTTTCACTTAGGATCTCCCTATTTATTTCTAAGATCAAAACTCTACAATAACAATAAAAATATTTACAAACTTATTTACAACTGTAAATTATGTAGAGTAGATTAAGTGGGAACTGGTATATTGTTTGGTTCATAGATATGAAAGTGCTTAATTTAGTAGAACATCTTTAAAGTTGGCATCTGTTTTGTTGACAGTCTTTGGTCAAGAAAAGAGATGATCAGTACATGTGCAAGCTTAACAATTCCTGGGGTTGGGGAATATGCACTTTACCCAGTATTGTGCAATCTTGGAGTTAGTATAAATAATTAGTAGGGAAAGAAGGATAGCTTGCAGCTCTGCAAAAAACATTCTGTTATTGTTGCATGCTGTGAGATTTTGTCTCGGATCATGTCTAATGATGGTGAATAATTTTTTCAATTTTTTTATGTCAGTGTTGGTGATGTCAACATTTATCTGTTTAGCATATTTAAAGTACACCCATATGTTTATAAAACAAACAAACATAAGATGCGTTCCTATTTTTCTTCAGGCAATGACTCGTCTACTGATGTCTAATCTAACATTGATTTTGAACAGGATACTTTTCTTCACCCATTCTGAAGAGGAGAAATCACGTTAATTTGGTACCTCCAAGACCACCCCCCCCATAATGTCAGCGCAGTGGCATGAAACACAAGAGACGATCTGGAGTATATAATAAATAACATTCTGAATGACCAGTTGATTTAAATTCTATGGTCAATGGACTTGTGATGAATATTTCTAGTTAAGTTTTAAATGACATCGAATTTTATGTGTCAAATAAAGGTTTGTAAGTTATACCTAGTTTTGATTTTGTACAAGTAAAATGTGGGGGAAGATGTAAATACTTTTGTAAGTTATTAAACATAAAATATTACTCTTCATACAGAAGGGACACAGTATACAAGTACTAGGTGAAAACACAACTTCTGGTTTTCCATTTTCCTTTACATTTCAAAAATCTACATTTAGCTTCCCTCTCAACCACACAACAGTTATAGTTTTTGAGAACATCATTAAGGAGCTTTATAATAATCAGCATATATTTAGAGGTGGAAAATTTAATCTCTCTAAGGCAGAATGGCAGACATTACAGACCTCAAAACAGAATTCCACTACAGTGATTACGAATGCTGAGAAAGGTGGAGCAGTGGTGGTATGGGATAGGTTGGATTATGATAATGAGGCATACCTACAGCTGAATAATGCAATTTATTATAAAAAATGACATAGAATCCAGCTAAAAGGTTTAAGAAAAATATTGATAACATTCTGACTTTGGCAGTTGAAAAACAATTGATTACTACTGACCTTTCTATCCATCTGGAGGTAGAAGACTCAGTGTTACAATATTTCTATCTTTAACTGAAGATTCACAGATCACTCTCTCCCACTCCAGGGCAATCAAGTCTGTTGGGGAGGCGGGGGGTCTCTCACTGAGCCCTTGAGTAATTTTTTTAAATACCTTTACTGAATTACCACTTGTGACACAGGCAAACTTAAATTTATATAAAAGTAATCAAACCATATTAACAAGCTCACATTTACAAGCAATGATCCGCGGTGGTGGTGCTGTGGTAGCGTTGTCGCCTCACAGTAAGACGCTGTCCGGTTCGACTCTCAGCTACAGCATCCTTTGCATGGAGATATGCGTGAATGGGCGTACCTTCGTTGAAGGTTGTGCGTCAGGGCTGGTAACCCGGTACGTAAAAATCAACTACCAATCATTAGCAGACCGGAGTTCCACTGTGGCGACCCCTAACCGGGAAAAGCCGAAAGACATAAACAAATATATGCTTTGAGGATTGTTTTCTTGGTGACTTTTGGCAGTTTATATCTACTTTTGAACATAAACAAATATATTACATATAATGTTCTATATAATATCAGGAAAAACGACATTACATAAATTGTTCAGTTCCTGTCTTCTCTTAAACCTCATTCCTCCTACAAAATATTTTTCTGCATGTATTGTTCCCATAATTTCCATTTTTTTCTATGTAATTTACTCCTACTCTTTTCTAAAGATCACATTTCCTATCCTTTTATCACAACATTCACTACTTCAGGTATAGTTGGTTTTGACTTTGATTTACATTTTCTAGTAATTTCTTTTTTTGGCAGCCACCAAAATTAAACCTAACAAGGCCTTACTATGTCTAGACAATTCAAATCCTGTATCCTAGCTCAAAAATAATGTCATTTGTTACACTCATTTGTTCCCCCAGTATTCCTGACATAACAGCCTTTACTTATTTTTTAGAAAAAATTATGATGCCCTTTTTGCCCCTGATATTGAGCAGAAACAAGGATATAATTCCCTTTTTAAATATTGTAAAGCCCTTGATGCTTGTAAGGGACATATATGTGCAGTCTTGATGTACAATCATTATACATTTTCATTTCCCATGAACAGGGTTTGCTTGCCATTAAATATTTTTTCTGGAATTGAGTGTTACTCCCTTGATTTGTGTAGTTTTATTTTAGAACTTCTATAGTTGGTGTTTACACACAGTGTTTTTCATTTCAAGGGGCATTGCTTCCTGCAAAAATGAGGGACGGATATGGGGGCTACTTTTGCCCCCCTATATGCAGATATATTTATTTTTTATTGTTAAGAATGCATAATTTTTGCAAAAGCACTGAGGTATTTAGGAATAGCATTAGACTGTGGAAGTGCTACCTGGATGACTGCTGGTGCTATGAGCTGGCTCTTTGGATTTGGTTTCTGACTTTATGATTTGGTTGAATATGAATTGTTTTGGCCTACAGTTTGTACATGAAAGTGATACAGATTCAATTACTTTTCTGGATGTCAGGTTACTCAGGAAATGAGATGGGTCATTAGACATCAGTATATATAGTATAGCCTTCTACAGGTTTGGATATGTCCATGCTACAAGTTGTCACCCCACCCCAACCCATCTCAAATGTATCATTCCCTATTCCAAATTTTTTGTAGAGAAAACTAATTTGTAAGTATACTACAGGTTTTCAAACTGAAATCAATATGGTTAAAAACAGTTTCTTGACAGGGGATATGATGAACAGATGCTTGGGTTACAGGTATTGTTGTTGTGTCTTTCGGCTTTTCCCGGTTAGGGGTCACCACAGCGGAACTCCGCTCCACTAATGATTGGTAGTTGATTTTTACGTGCCGAGTTACCAGCCCTGATGCACAACCTTCAACGAAGGTACGCCCATTCACGCATGTCTCCACAGAGAAGATGCTCTAGCTGAGAATCAAACCTAGGTAGGATATTATTTTGTGCCAAGAACATTCAGATAAACTGAATTTTGATCTCCCTATCCATTTTCTCGCTACTTTTGGTATGAACCATTGTAACATTCACATGATTACTGATAAGCACTGGCATATGGTAAGAAATTACCCCTTTAATGGAGATCTTGCGCATGATAAACCAGATGTTAGCTTTAGAAGAGATACTAATCTGGGCCTTTTACTAGGTAGTTTTAATATATTCACTTCAGTCCTTTGACAACAAAGTTTGCTGACTGCTAACAACCTTAAAGGTTGCTTTCTCTGTGAGGCATTGTACCCATTGCAAATGAATATGTAGAACTATGTTTTTTACATCAGTTAATTCCTCTAAAACATATAAAATTCAGCAGCTTATAATTTGTCAAACAGAATGGATCATTTATCTTGTGCGTATCTGTAGTTCATTCTATGTGGAATAAACTTCAACGGCATGGAAATTTTGCATTTCCCTACATATAACTGATTTAAATTGTAAACAGATACATAGTGCACTATTTTGCCATAAAGTTGCACATCCTAATGGTATTTTTACCTTCTGAGGAATTGCCAGGGTTTGGGAAACTGCTTTGTCTAACATAGCTAAACATAAGATACTTGACAAGAAAGACTGTTTATGGCTGGATATTTAATCTGGAAGAATTATTCCCCAGGGCTCAATGAGCATTTATAGGGTGGTTTCTTTTTACATTGGGTTTTAATGTTTTTTTGAGGTACCAAGTGCATGCCTTACCATATTGTTCATTTAAGAGAGATGGAAAAAAGTTTTATTTTATTTAAAATATTTTTTCTAAGGTTCTATGTGCATGCCTTGCATCTTGCATCAGGGTTCTTTAAGAAAAAAAAAAAATATATATATATATATATATATATATATATATATATATATATATATATATTTGCTGTAACTTATATTTTTGCAGTAGGTTTAAAATGTTTTTCTGTGGTTCCAAATACATGCCCCACTGTACAGTTCATTTAAGAAAGGAGAGTAAAAAAAGTTTAAATTTTGTTTTCATTTATACTGGATTTAAAGTGGTTAAAATAGTTTTGAGGTTCTATGTGCATGCCTTGAGGCAAAATGAGAGGAAAAAAAAGTTTTTTTTTTTGCTGTAACACTTTGACTTTGATCACGTGACGTGATACTATTTTAAAATGGCAGGGTTTATTTACTTAGTCATAAAGCATTGAAAAAAAGTAATTTTATCGGTGAAGCCATAGTCTGCAGAAACATTGTTTTTTGCAAGAGGGTAGGCCCCTCTGCACCCCCTACCCACTGCTAATTACACATACTAACAGCGAGATCACTCAAATACAGGGTAAGGGCATATTCTGAAGTCCTGGGAATTGTTCGATCTTGGACGCCTGTAGTACAGCTGTTTAGTTTTAGTCAGTCATAAATGGTTCACTAAACAGCTGTAGACCAAACACACATTTGACCAATGGGATGGAACCCATATATATATATATATATATATATATATATATATATATGGGTACATATCACAAGAGCGACAACTTAAAATGTCGACAGTTACTTCACCGACAATTCAAATAACCGACATCGCAAATCACGGACGTTTACCAGGTAAGGGATGTAAATTCGCTACTCATGCCTACCATGGTTTAGTAAGTGTGGCAGTGTCATGCAACCATGGTAGGCATGAGTAGCGAATTTACATCCCTTACCTGGTAAACGTCCGTGATTTGCGATGTCGGTTATTTGAATTGTCGGTGAAGTAACTGTCGACATTTTAAGT